>NW_027112585.1:454018-475618 GCF_000696795.3 Halyomorpha halys
TATATATAAATATTTTTTACAACGTTATTCTATGTTCGGGGGTTCTGAATCTGAATATTTGTCCTCACCATGCCATAATCCGGTTTCACAATGAAAAAAGAAATGTTAAGTTGCATACTTACACTTGAAAACTAAATCAAAATCATCCATTAAACATTGAATATAATTTTCTAACGAAATAGTCATGTTAAATTTTATTTTTTGCCAACCTAGAGCATGCTTAAAAAAAATCACTTTTCAGTTTCTGTTAAAACGCATAAAACTTCGCTTCCAACTACCTGGTTTGTACTGGGCTTACGTGAAATCGTTAAATGGCTATTAGGTATATGGGTTTAAGAGTAAGACTTTTTTTTTTTTAATTTTTATTTATTGCTATTTACAACTGTACATTATAATACATTTAGTAAATATGATCTAAGTTAAATTGGAGTGTTACAGGCATGTAGAGAAACTACCCATTGGTAGCACTCTAATGACATTTTACATTAGCTGGTCTCGTGGCCATCTTCTTTTCAGGCGCCTCGGAGGATTGTCAGGAATGGAAGAGGATGCAAGATTTAAGAGAAAGACCAGGCAGTTTTTTTTTTTGTTTTAGTGGTTTTCACAAAAAACAGATAAGATGGTCTTCAAAAATGAAATACAATATAAGCATTTTGTAGAAACATTTTTCTGTTTTAATTGTTAACAAGACGAATAAAGACGAATTAAAATTCGAAACTAGAAAATTTCCAAGAAACACTTAATTTTCTAGTTATAAGGGAAAAACAGAAAATTTTAGGCCATGAATTTTGACTTTTATTTATTTGAATTTTATTCTTCTTTCGTTGTCACAAGACAAGATCTGACAAGGTGGTGAACCTAAAATGCAGGTTTACTCAAAAACAAAAAGGCCTGTTGAGAAAATAACTTGTATGCTTTTTTTTCGTTAAACTCCTTTTTGATTAAACTATAATGATGAAATAAAGATTTTTGTAAGATTGCTTGTGTAAGACTCTTTAAATATTTCATTTATTGCAGCTGAATATCACTTATTTGTCATATTGGAAACGGGCAATCTATGGTTCGTTAAACGGGAATGTCTGTTCAGCCAGGATTTAAAAAAACTTAAAAAGCTCTTCGATATTAATTTAACACTTATACTAGGTAATTAAAATATTGATATACATATTAATTAGATAATAATGAAGTTGAATTTACTATATCAATCTAAAAAAGAAAAATACAAAATCTAAAAAATAAAAATACAAAATCTAAAAAAGAAAAATACAAAATTATTTATTTTATGTATATTCTTGTCACTTTCTTGAGACTGGTTATTATCAGATCACCAATTCGACTGAAATGAAATGACTGAAATTGGTGACCTGGGCAGAATAGTCTGCAAAAAGTTTTAAAATTATTGATGTTATTTAAGGTATGTTGTTTTATTAATAACAATATTGTTTGTTAGAATTGTTAAGAATCAATGTATAATAAAAGCTGTTTCGTGGTAGATTGTTTTTAAGGATACTTGAGGCCGAAATGTTGTACTTTTAAAGAAATTAAGAGTGTTTTGAGACTTAAATTGGACACAATTACAGCGAACCAACAATATTTTTAACGAATTTTTTTAAAATAGGCACAATGTCAGTTTTTTTCTGCTACCGAAAACCGTGTTTTCTCATCAAACTATTAGTTATTAATTTCATAAACAGAAAAACACTAAAATTATCATTAATCTTTTGTTTCATCGAAATTCCTTGGAGATGGGAATGTCTCACATCTTGATAAAAATAATGCACCATTTTTTAAAAAAAATATATTATATATGAAAAGAAATTCACTTACTAATACTATATATCCAAATCATCGTTGAATCAAAAATATTTGGCGAAGTCGCATGCACAATTAGTTATTTATAAATTAAATCCATTCATAGGGTACATTCTATCGCCTATGCTCATATAAGATTAAGATTACAGCGCATCACAATTTATAATAAAATGGAATATGTATAGATTGGTCCACAATTATCATAAGATAAGAAAAATGTTTGAATCAATGGAGTAGTTCGATTAGTTCTGACTTGTTCTTAATGAACCTCATTCGACCTGTTGCTTCCGCTCAGAATATTTAATTTCGCATCAACTTATATCTGTCTGTAGAAACTACTTTCTCTGTTGTGTATATGTTCATTGATCCGTTTAATTTATATATTATTATATATATATTGTGATTAATTAGTTTATGATCGACTAATTATGATCACTGTTGGAAGGATATTGTAGAACTTTCTAAGTGAATGGCTTCAACCATTTTTTATTCTTACTTTCAAGATGATTTTAAGATATACCAAACTGTGCAGTCTTTTCAGTGGATTTAAAATTATTGTTGAACACATCCTATTGCCTAAAATTATATAGCTGCATTGTACTGTAAATAATCAAAATTTAACTTTCTATTTTCGTCTTGTGTTTCAAAACTTTAAAAAAATATTTAACTACTAATTTATATTATGCAAGATATTTCTCACTAATTTTTACTACTGATACGTGTTATATATTCTGATTTAATATAGCTGAATATCTTCTTAGTACTATATTTTAACATTGTTTTCATTTCAATATCATCCTCCATCCTAACCATAAGGTATCTTTTAATCAATTTGATCAAAATTGATAAGTTTTTCTTGCTGTTTTATTTTATTTATTATTTTTTTTAACAGGTCAAACACATTAGAAATAAAATATGATATCGTGGCAGAGAGTAAGCCAATCCCAATCAGTCACATTCTCCATGCCTTTAGCCTGAGAATCTTCAATTTTTACCAATTTGCACTCTCATCAAAATTATAATCTGTTATTAATGAAGCCGTTTTCATTAAGGACTTTTGTTGAAATATTCTTGATATAATGGATTCCGCCGGACCCCCTTATCAAAATATACATAAACTTCCCCCTCCCAGGCACCAAACTTTCCACGGCAGATTCCTGGCCATTTCTCAGCCTGGCCTAGTCCAACTTATAACAACCCCTTAAAACTTGCTTTTCATCCCCCCAACCTCTTCATACCCTACAAAGTGTATTATAAAGAAACAAATTGAGCGCCTTTATGACCTTTCTTCGTCCAACAATGAAATGTAACCTGTAGCATTGTGAATTTATACTTTGTTTCATTCTTCTTATTCTATGTTGAATATGCTTATAATAGTTCTTGTTGTTTAATTATTACTTCCATGTTACCCGATAAAACTTTTTAACAGTTTTTTTTACAAATCAATTTTTTATCTTTTTAATGAAATGATTTATTACATAAAATAAAATAATGTCACAGAGAAAGGGAAACGAAGATGTAGTATTCTATATAAAATTTATCTCACGTTTATATTGTTTTTTATATAGCCTAAAAAATATATTTAAAAAATTGACAACTAAAAAAAGTATTATCAAAAAAGGTGTCTCCTGTTTTTTTTATTAATAATCAATGGTGGTAATGTACGATATTTAGTATAAAGTGTTTTCCTCATTGAATCAGATTCTGAGAAAATATTTTAACTGAACGGTAACGTAAAATATTCATGTGTCAGTAATAAACACTGTTTGAAATTCTAATTAAGTATATGTTTACACGACACCATGCAGAGGTTTTTTGTTAATGAGGAAAGTTGAAAAAAAAATAATAGTGAAAAACTGTAAACCTTTATAAACGGCATTATTTGGAAGAAATAAATCAACCTTAACTTCAAGTGAATAATCTTCTATGATGTTCGTTATTAAAACCAAAGCATTTACAAGAAATGTAGGACTCCTCAACGTTTCAAGTTTTTGTTCCATTCTCAGATTCTACTGTGCATTAATAATTATTTCATGTTAATTTATCATTTTACTTTTTTTTTTTATTAGGTTTTTTTTGGAATACTTGTAGTTGTTTCAAGTTGGTTAAATTATTGAAGCATCATCAGGCATATGTCATGATAGGTCTTAATATTGTTAATAGTATAAATTCAATTTTTGCACATCATTTTCCTTGCGTTAATTTTATAAATGTTATCCCTCCAGTGGAGTATAGCTCTTGAAAATTTTATGTATTATTTTCATAACTTTACCAACTGTTAGGTCTAGAAATTTGTCGGTAAAACGCTAATCGTAAAGATAATTTCTTGCATCCGAAAATCACATCCTAATAAAATCTCGACGTCTTCAATTATTGAAATATCATAATTTAATAAAAAAATAATAATACAGATTCATAATTGCTTTTTGTTAAAACTTTAATATATACAGTAAATATATATAGTATATTTAATACATAAAGTAAATAATATTCACTTCATATCCTCTTGTAATCAGGACATCCCTAACAAGAGTGTTCGTACATTCCAAACAATATATTGCCCTTACGCCTATGTCCTTGAGGGATAGTATCGTTATCTCCTGTATTGGAGGATATAGTTTGTCCTAATGGAGGTATCTTGTATCCAGCTGTAATGCTCCTTATAACTGTCTTGCCATCCACATGTCTTCAACGTAAGCTCCTTGCGGTCTACATTTCGCCTCGGGAGTGTCGTTAATGCATTGACGTGTCTAAACTGTTTCGACATCCTTAATTCCTTGTCTAACATTTTCTCAATTATCACTAGAGTTCCCTTTAATAATATATTGTAATGATTCCTGAAATTAGACAATTTCATACATATATACGTACAGGACAAGTTCCACTTCTGAATTTGTTAATAAAGTATCCAAATATTCTCTAGGTAGATATGATAAGAAGAGTGCTTATGGGAAATCGCTTTATACTTAGGTTTTAAATTAATATGCTGATCTGTGAAATAGCTCACTTCTCTGTTCTTTATACTTCACAATATCATAATCGTATGAATAATTCATTAGAGATTCGTTTTAATAATAAAATTACATGAAAAAAAAATCCTCCTCCACAAAGTATCGTCTATTATTATTCTATTATGTTTAATTCAATTATAATTGACTGATTTCTTTGAAATGTAATGTTTTTTTTAATAAACAAGAAAATTACACAAACTACTTACTAAAGGAAAATTATTATACAAAATTATTAATCACTTAGTTTTATATAGAACTGATGCTGAAAACGCTTTTTAATTTAAAAAAAGTACGCCAAGTATTTCAGAAATTTAGCGAAGGAGAAAAACGATAATTTCGCAAATAAGAGTTCGTTAGGGCTTAAACCCAAAGGTCATCAACGCCAAGGATTTTTAATTTATTTACCTAAATTAAAGAATTTAAATGTATCCGAATTTAATGTTTATATCTTGTTCAATAGTTTTTACTTCTAAAACAAATTTGACCAATTTTATGTTTTTTTCATCATAATCCAGAAACTCCGATATACCCGGTCCCACTCCAAATCTACTTAAATCCGATGCATAGAAATGGTATTCCTGAAAGATGTGGCTGACTGTTAGTGTACTATAACAATATTGACATTTTGGCGGTAGTTGCAAATTAATCAGATAGGAATGAGTCAGATTTGTAGGACTAATTCTCAATCTTGCTAATGCGACTTCCTCTCCGCTCGGGATCGGAACGATTTGATGAGGTCCATGGTTTAGTTATGTTTTTAGTTTGCTCGGCGGACTTTCATTCCACATGGATTGCCAACTCCTCGATATTTCATTTCTCAATGGAAGACTTAATTCTTGAGCAAGTGCTTGCTTTGCCTGCAACATCCGCCAGCTCGTTCCCAGCAATCCTCACGTGACTCGGCACCCATATGTAGTAAACCGATTGTCCTAGGTTTTCAAGCATATTAGTATACGCATGGATTTTTATTCGGATGTTTGGGTAAATGTTCTTTAGGGCTTTCAACGAGCTCAAAGGATCAGTTACAATTACTATCTTGGTAGGTGTTACTGTCATAGAAAAATGGAGTGCGGAGACTATGTAGTTCGGCGGTATATACATAATGCATATATTAATCCATAGAGCTTTATTTTGTGGGTAGAGGTATTTATAACAAACGAGAATGCTATAGAGTCGGCGGATTTTGAATCAGCAGTATAGATTAAATATGGGTCTGAAATATTTTGAAGAAGATGCCAGAATTTGGTTTTGTATTCTGTAGGTGACGTGGGTTAGTCGGGACAATTGGAGCATTGTTTTTGATAAACTGTAAATATGATGTTTTTTTCCTTTCTACCTTTGCCACTTCAATATTGACAATATTTTGAAATTATCAACAACTAAAAATTTATTTTCACAATTTTGGCATTGCTGATAATTTGGTCCAAGTGCTATAAAAAAGTAAAAAAAAAAATACATATATACAAAATGCTCACTTATTTGGATATAATATGTTTTAGAGGGATCGGGAAAAAAAGTTAAGAGTTTTTTTTTTGACACGCTAATTTCCAACAACTGAAACTAGGAATTTGATTGATTTTTTTTTTGTTCCGAATAAACTGTTTATCAATGAAGGCTTTAGGTTTTAGAAAGGTGTTAGAAACGGGACAGTAACCATATTCATAATAAAAAGCGTAAATACGTTTCCGTAAACGTAATTCAATAATGATGTCATGAAAACTTTGTACCTCGTGGAAGCCAATGCAATATACAAACATTTATATACGTTTTCAATTAAATAACGAAAACATGGTAATTTGCACTATTTTTGCTCAAGTAGGGTAGGATCAAATATAATCTTTTAAAATATAAAAATGTAAAACCATGAACTATTTCTTCCCATTTCTTGAAAATATCTGTAAGAAATGAAACTAAATAATATTTTATCAGTCATCATTTTAATGGTTATTTTATATTTTTGAGTCTTAATAATCTTAATATTAGTTAGTTACTAAGTATTACTGTATTTGAATTTAATTATGTTTCTGAGGCCCTTGTCCTGCAATCTAATGTCCATGTTTTTCACTGAAACGAAGTTGAATACATAAATATTATGGTTAGTATTCTCTCATGTAATTAAAATAGCAATACAACTGAATGCCATTTTTTTTAATACTATTTTTCTTTTCTTTTTTTTCTAGTCGATATTTTTGTTTGGACAATTTTGATATATTATTCTACTAATTAATGAGCTACACTTGATCATCGACTCATCATGTGTTTGAAACAGGCATGTATAATCCAAATTTAGTGAGAGTGACAGCGGACAGAGCTAGTGATTTATATTTGTGAATATGCTCAAACTACATATTGTGGCAGACATATTAAGCCTTTAAGCCTTTTGTAATCATCCACTTTTAATATATAAATGTATATTTTATTTATTTCATTATTTACGTAAGTTTTATTATTGTCTGTGTGCCTATTAGTTTTCTTCTTATAAAAAAACATGGTGTGCTTAGCCAAGTTTGCAAGGAACACAAGTCTTATGTTTGCCTGACTTATTGTGGGTTTTTTTTAGTTCTAAATGATGCAAACATGATTAAGAAATACTTTATGATCAGTAATCATGTAACTATTTCCTGATCCTACGTCCTGCATGAGCTGTGTAACAGAGTTGTTTTGCCGGTCTATAAAATAATTGTACGTCTTCAAACTGCCGTTTCTATAGGTGAAGGAGAAGGTTTTGTCTTCATATAAAAGTGATTTTATTTATTTATTTTTTTAACCTGAAAAATGTTATATGTTCGGAAAACAGATAGATGAAGTATAAAACTATATAGTTATATTGGAAGGAATATTCATGCTGTATCAATTCTTTACTAGAAACCTTATCGTTACAAAGTGCTTATGTTGTATTGATTATTTTAAACTTTAGTAGCATTTTCTTGGAATCGGCACCATCTATTTAGATCAAGTTACTATGTCAATCTTCAATGGAATGCTCTTTAAAATCAGGCAGGTCTTATTATCATTAAAATAGTTAGACAGGGGCTAAATGACAATTTTTTAAAACAGTCTAAAAACTCTAAAGTACTATTAATTTTATTTATTTGAAATTTCTGATAGTAAGGTAAAATAGATAAATATTATTTATAAAAGAATCTGTAAAGTCACTAAAGGAGAAAATATATATAATTATTTTCCCAAAATAAAAAAATGGTGATGATAGTAGTAATTTAGATATACGAAAATTAATGTCTAACATAAAAGGGGGCAAAAATGATATAAGGAAAAAGTAAGATAAAAAATGGATAAATAACTGAGGTTATAAATAAGTGTTTTCTTTATATTTATACAAAAGGATGATGGTCTGGATGCGGTCAAAGAAAAACTCAAGTAATAATTGAACTATTTAATAAAAGCAAACGTTTCGTCCCACTTTGCAAGGCTTCATCAGGATTAAAACATATACCAACAATATTATGTATATTTTAGGGTCCCCTGTGGCTCAGTGGTTTAGACACAGTCTTACAAAATTTATGTCTATTGGCGGTTCCGGTTCGAATCCGGCCTGGGACGTAGACTTTTTTAATTGAGTGGCGGTCCCACAAAATGAAGAACTTTGACCCCCAACCATGGTTAGGCAATCAATATAGGACTCCAATGGGATTCTTGGCCGAAAAAGAAATAAAAAATGTATATTTTTCTTTTCTCACTATATTTATTTTGTCAATTTTTTTTAATTTGATTTCTTTTTAGTATTTTATCCATATATATTTCTCCTCCTTATTATGTATATTACCATTTGATTACTGGCTTCATTTAATATTTTCTTTAATTTCCTAATATTATCTTTACTTTAACATTATTTTATATTTTTTTGCTTTTAAATGTAACGTACTACCTCACTCCTCTACCCTGTTTGTCTTCTATCCGCCTGCATGACGATGAAATTAGTCATTTTTTTATTTCATACGGTCTGCGAAGTCTATTATTAGATTTCTATAGCATCTATGTTTTAGAATATTTTTTATGACAGTACCTGTTGCTTGAGTTTTGATGGATGCCCCTGATGGGGAACACTAGCCGGGCAGGCCACTATCAAACCCTCAGTGATCAGAGGCCTTTGAGGGTCGCTTTGCATTATTGGAGACCAATTGGGTGCCGCTACAGGGCCCAGCTAACACCCTATTGATGTGCCCATTGGCATCTGCTCAAATGTATTCGCACCTCATAAATATTTTATTCCACCCATTAACTCAATCCCTATAATTAGAAGGATCTGCCAGTCCCTGATTTGTAAATTATTAAATTATAGAGCTGGTGTCTGCTCGCCTTGAATAAAAGTCTAGTCTGTTTTGATGTAATAATTGACATCGATGCTACTTAATATTCTGCGACCATTCTGATTATTTGGGATCAGGATTCAAGAGTAGTTGGAATTTGGAAACATTGGAAGAAAGAAGATTGAAGATTTGAAGAAGTCTAGAAAAGGTCGGTGTTTATATCGGTTGTACCTCAGATTTTATGATTACCTATTAGCTTTATAACATTATTCGATATAACATATAGCTTTATAACATTAACATTATTCGAGGTAAGAAATTACACATTCTTCAACTGCTAACAATTCATTCTTCTTCTTCAATCGGCACGAGAACTCATTACTGGGTTCTCAAGCAGCTTCCACCGAACAAAAACAAAAACGAAGAACACTGACCTGACCAATGTTTTCTACAATATTGTTATTATGATTGCCTATATCAAGCTAGTTTCAGGAATCAATCACTTTTATTTCTTTATTAATAGTTGGTAGTTTTCTTCCACTCACCTTTCATGTATTTTATTTTCTTTCTTTGCATTATCATTTACATCAATATTATACATTGCTTCCTGTATATTAACATTTTAATTATTTATTTGAAGTTATTTTATGTCATGACATTAGCAAGAAAAAGGAGCTTCAAAACTCATTTTACTTTATTATTATAATTTTTTTATCAGCTCATATACTTTTTTATCTGCGTTGCAGTCAACTCAGTCCAAGGCGGTTATGCCTTAACATGTCCTTAAAAAAAAAAATTTTTTTTTATATTTACTTCGCAGTGACTGACCCTAAAACTAATATAGGTACTTCCAGTCAAAAGTTTAAGGTCCCCATAATGTTTTGAGAAAATTGAATATGAAACTGAAATATATTTACAAATGAAACTTTATTGCACCAGAATTATCTAATATAGTTCAATTTTAGAAGAGCATCGTAAAAACGAAATAAAGTTAAACTATATCTGGTGAGTTTTATTTATTTAATTAGTCCTTCATCTTGTAATATTTCATTAACTCAATGTAAATATTCTCCATATCAACTATCTTTATGAAATAATATTTAATGGATGAAACCAAATGAAAAAATAGTTTTTGTTTTTAAATATTTTTTTTTAATTTGACCCAAATGAATGGGAATAAAACGTAATATATTTTTTACTTAGTATACTTCTAAGCAGAAAATACCCAACAAACAAAATCATATTAGAAATTTGCCTATGCAAACACTATTGCTTTTTAAAACACTATTGTTTTTTAACAACATAACTCCTTGTCAAAAACTATTGTTGTAATGATAATTAAATTAGTTATTTATGGTTTTTTTAGTTTGCATAGAGGCATTATTGTTCATCAATTAGTATCCTCTCGTATTTTCTAGGATCTCTTATTCACCTAGCTGCTGAATAGGATCTGATCGAGTTGCAGATCGGAATATTATGTTAAATCTAACCTTGCACGTATAATTTATCAAGTGTTTTAGTGGAAGTAGTTATATAGCTTAAGCTTATTGATTGTAGCGGTTCTGAAACTTCAGGTTCGGCATGCTCTGTCAATATTGAAAACAAAAAAATTAAACAATAAAATTTTTAAGTCAGATTTTTTGAGTTATCTAAAACCATATCTCAAAATGTATAGAAGTATACTCTACTAATGTATACTCTTGGAAGTTGGCGGATTGTATGTAAGAAATCAGAGTAGTTCTTAACAAACAAAAATATTTAGCGCACTACAGATTATTGCTTGATTTCATTTGAATGAGAGTATTAGGTTTGCCAACTCCGCATCAAGTAGCATGGACAAAGTAACATCCCAAACCACAAAGAGATGGTCTGGTGGCCACTGGCTGAATTACAGAGGCCGAACTAGGCAGTAGACTGGAGTTGTAAAGGTCTGGAACTTGGGCCCTTTTGCTATCCAACTTGCTGGCCATCCCACCTCCCTGTGGTTGGGTTCAGCTTACCTTTAATTCCAAAAGCAATTTCTGGCAGATTACATGGTAGTTTTTAACTGCGCCCTCTTCATATTACTACTCATTAAAACTTTTAATTGTACTCCTGAAATTCGAGTGTCTACTATGAAAATTTCTGTGGCTAACTTGGAAAGTCGCTGCCAAGTAAGTAGGGACGTAGAGTAAAATGTAAAAAAGGAAAAAGTCAACGACATGAATATTAATGAGAGGGAGTTCGGAGGTAGAATATTTTCAGTAGCCTTGTAGAAAAGAGAAACAGTATTGCTTGATATTTTTTTTATATTGAAACTTTTATAAAAATGTTTTCGTAGAAATTGTTATGGGCGAAAGTATTCTAGTATCATGAATGTTCGAATTTAAAAGTGAAACTTAGGTAACATTCTAGGATAAACCAATGCTATAGTTTTGAAAAGGAAGTTACCATCTTTTATTATTTATATTACTCTCAAATGGGCTAATTATTAATAAATATATCTACTGATTTCAGATAATCATTGTTGAAAATGTTAGGGAAAATATTACTGTGATTGAAACGGATAAATTATAACAATACTTTTGAAAAAAAAGACCTTGTGAAATTAAATTTGATGTTATAAGGTCTATTACTATTTGTTGAGGACATTATAAGTAGTTTTAGATTCATCCACTAGTATAACCCTTAGTTTTCTAATATGGTATAATCCGTCGTATGTTTTCATATTCTAGTATATTTATCCTACAAATGTTTAATAGGTATGCTTAATCATGTAACCCTCCTTGGTTACATTGTTCTGTCTTTAGAATTACAATCTTTATTTTTCTTTCAAATATTATAAGGCTTTGACATCTTCCATCTGACCATCAAGATAACCAACCTATAACACTATATATTTCACTAAATGATCAAAATTCTGTTAGGAAAATTTATGTAAGAAAGGCAGTATAGTATAGTATAAAGTATTTGGGAATTTCCGGCAGATTAAACAAATACTGGGAAAGGATATTTAAAACATGCGTGTTACACATTTTTATTCTGATAGAGGCTGGAAATACTTATTCTGAAGGAGTGATATATTTAATTCTTGTACATTTAATGTGATATACCTTACCCTCGTAGTGTGGCATATCACATTAAATGAGACAATAATCGTATTATTTCATTCAATGGGACAATAATCATAGCGAATATTGATTGAAAATAATTTTTACAAATTCTAAATTGAAATAAAGATGGTTTGTCAAAAATAAATTCATTGATTTCAAAAAATATACTTATCACGAAATAAAAAAAAAAATATGGCAGAACATATTAGCGAAATATTTCTGGAGTTGTAAATATATATTTTTTTTTTATGACAGTGTTAAGACAATGAATGACAAAAAGTATATCTAAATTTAAGAATTGTTCTGAGGTGAGGATATTGCGTAACGTTAACATTTTGATGAGTGAGTTTAGTATGAAAAATAATGGAGGGAACATATTTGGTTAGATAATTAAAATATATAAATAGGGTTCACATTCTGGCTTTATCAGATAATCATTTATTCTGTTACTATAGCCATGAGTCAACCCTGTGGATACGAGGAGCCATTCGGGGTCCAATGTGCCTAATGAAGTAGGTGTTCCCTTAATTGGTCAATAATATGGGTGATGAGCGTCATTATGAACAAACCACCTTTTCGTATGACGAAACAGTGTTTCATAACAATATACTGAACCTCAGACTCTTCATGATTTGTAGTGGTACAAATTCAAATTTAACATGGATTTATTTCACGAAAGTGTAAGACTAGATTCCTCTTAAAAATTTAAATTGAGCACATATAATAATTATAAAAACATTTTTATTTATTAAAATTAAGCATTTATCTGAATTGTTCTTTCTTTAAAAGTATTAATCAAACTAAAGTGTATTCGTATTAAGACCATTGTATATGAATTCCTCTACTAAAGAAATCTAATGATTTGATTATTATTCGTTGGTCAAGAAATATTACATCCTTGCCAAGTATTGAAACCTTGGCCCTTTTTGGTTTGCGCTGATAAAATATGTTTATTAATCTAGTTATTTTTTCTTTGAACGTGCCTACGGAATTCTATGAGCTTCAATTAAATGAATTCCATAAACTAACAATGATTACCAAGAAGAGGTAGAATTTTCCCTTGGAAAAGGTGATTGTTCTACTGTGAAGAAAGGCATCTTGTTAGGCGGAGAAATAATTAAATATTTGTCGAACTCAAAATGTAATAATAATGGCTCTCTTTGGAATAGATTCCTGAAATTCATAATATCAGGATTCTTTGTCTTATTAAAGGATATTACTCAGGCCTTGTGAAAGCCACCGTACCGTAATGAAATACCATTTAACGTCTAATAAATTATTTGGTTTGTTGAAAATTTATAAGAGCTATATCTAAAATCTGTACAAAAAAAAAAAAAAAAAAGAAACTACTAACTAGTGAACTGTATTTGGCAATTATGGGATGTTTTTAAAATTTTACTCTTCTTTCACGTCTTGAAAATGAAATATAGACTAGTTGCTTAGAGGGAAATTTGTGACCATTAAAACAATAAAATATATCAATTCTCATCAATATTTATTGTAAAATATTCATATATTATAGTCATTAGACATTATTTTAACTTTTCATGATAACTTTAGGTCATTTATTATTTAAATGGTTCGTTTTAAACCATTTGTAACTAAACATACCTATGGTTCTTCCGAACAGCGAGAGCTTTAAGAATGTGGCACGAATGAGTTCGGCAATAAATATTTTGAGATAACAATAATAAACTGTTTTATTGTTTACCACTTTTGATGTTGGAGTGTTAGTTGAAGAATTTTAAGAAGTAAATGCACTTTTAAATTCGCTATTTTTCAAACATTTTCCCGGAAGCACCTAAGTCAATAGTGGGGGCTGCTTAGCAGTCCACAGATTTCTAGGAGTTAGGAAATAATGATACATACCGATAGAAAATATAAGGATAAATACCACGAATATGACTCCTTTTAGAAAAATTTAATTTGGTGATGATTTTTAAAAAAAATTGATGGTCTTATGTATTTAAATTTAACCTCTTCCTATGAGGCATATCATTTAAATTATTGCGGAAAGGAATATTGGACTTAGGTGTCGTTTTGTTCTTATGTTCGTCGTATTGTTTTGTGTCTTATTGTTTTATTAGTATTTTAATAATTTGAATATTAAGGTCAGGCTTTAAACAAAATTTACAAAAGTTAATCGAGTTACTTTATCACTTTCTAATTTAATGTAATAAGCTATCCACTAGTCTTTTTTTTTTTTTTAGTTCTTAAATCATTTTCGATATTTTTTTTATTATTATTGACCATTTTAAATATTTTTCAAATTAACAAAAAACGATTATTCTTGAATTCGTTATACCCTGGAATATAGAAGATTTGAAAATAAGAAAATTTCACTAAAATTTATTTATTGAAATATGTAAGAATTTTCGAATCATCATGATTTATTACCAATGAGTGAAAAGACATGTGAGGGAAAATATGCCTGAAGGTGGGTTTACAGCGCACATGGCATTGTTAATTTTTAATGTTATTAGTGTTTTGATGTCTAGTGTTTAAACATTAGAAATTTCATTAACATTGAAATGTTTTTTAATTTATAAAAAACATGGGAATAGCAGTCAAGTTTGTTTGGACTAATTTGTAAAAAATCTTAATAGCGTTTTGCTTCTAAACAGCAGACATCAAAATGTTATTGACATTTTACTTATAACAATGTTTATGGATACATTACTTTGCTAATCCAACAAGTGTGTTCACTGTGTTTTATGCACCTTTGGAAGCTTGGAGAATATTTTAGTAAGATTTGTAGCGAAATTATAATTCATGGTACCAAAAATACTGATTTTCGTATGAAGTATCCTGCCTTATTAAAAATCATCTAAAATTACTGCACATAAAGTAATTCTTGTATATTTCCCTCATGGTATAGCAGCAGAATGTATTTTAAAAAACATATGTTAGTTATTGTACCATTTCTTTTAAAGATTAAGATATTTGGATTTTAAATTCGGTTAAATCTTGCTAATAATAATAAGTCTAATTAACTGAATTACCATTTAGAGCATTTATTATTGATTAATAACTATGATTGTTATGTATTGCATCCAAGATAATAATATATGTGCTTACTAACTTTCAACAAAATAGAAAAAAAATAAATGAAAAGAAGACTATGTAGTAAAATTGCATATTATTATTCTCTGATGTTGACCAATTTTTATTTAGGAACTGCTTAAATCTTTTAATTTTTTTATCGATGTCTAGGAAGGTCTGCATTTCTTTTGTAAGTATTTGTTTATAAATTTAGCTTGCTTATTTTTTTTTTAATTATGTACATAATAAATACTATATCGAGCTGTAGCCAACTCTATTTGTATGGGATCTAAAAAACTGAATTACCATTCGTGATTTTTCTGTTTTTTTCGAGGCAAAACCATTGAATTTCACAGACCCGAATACAAATGGAAATCGTAGTTAACCAGATTAGCTCATAGCAATTACCTTTTCGCGAGTGCAGGCTATGAGGCCTCAGTTGAAATCCGAGCCCTTGCGTAATCAAAAGTTTTAATGACGGCAAGGATTGGGTAACGGCGAAACCCCTTAATATGCTCTCTTGATGGTTGTGTCCTTTCTCGTCTTCTCTGTATACAAGCACTACTGCGCCATTCCAAATACTGGAAACAATTATGATTTTCTCATTTTCATATCTACTTCAAAATAGAAAGTAACATTTATTTTTTGTAACATTTTATTATATTACATATTATTCACGTTTATAACCCATAAAAAATTACCACTCCTTGTTTATTTCGAAGCATTATCCACAATCCTACACGCTTTTAATGAAAGCATATATATACGATATACATATACCTATAACGGCTAAATGTTAGTAAAAAACCTGCCTAGAACAATTGACTGTCAGTCATCAATCATTTTTTTTAAATTTTATTATGTAATTGAGTGAAATTTTCAATCCTGAAATATCTTTTCAGTGCCTGTGCATTTTCAACTATTGTAAAGCTTGTACCAAGATTATCAGGTGAACTCATTTCGTAGCTACATTTTTCGCTTTGGCTCTTGATGCCTTTGAATTAAATAGGGCACCCTATGCACAATAGCTAACAACAATTTGTTTCTATAGACCGCAGATCAAACGGCTTCCGTGTTTTTGATACAATTTTACAGGAAGCCTCGAGAAAACTTAAGTTAGATGCGAATACTTCATTTATGCATGACTGACAAAGTATGATTTTTTAAATTATCTATGCACACCTATTTCTTTACCTGCTACATAATCAAACAACCTCCTTAATGTATCAAACAATCTGTATGTTTATAACATTAATTAATATTATAAAATTGTAACTTGAATACCAACAGCTTGTAATTAACCAGATAAATAATCATCAGTTTGAAGCATGTAATAATTGTTAGAGTTTTTTGTCTGAGATTAAAATTTTTTTTTCATTTCATTTCATACAGTTATTTTAAAGCCCATTAAATTCTATGTATATAAAAAAAAATAAAACCATGAAACGGACCTTGTTTTCCTGCTGGACTGAATTTGATGGAAATTCGATGTGACGTTTTTAATGAAACAATATATTTTTCAATTCAATTTTTCCAATTAAAATTTATTCAAAGAGTCACTTATTCGTTGGCAGTTATATATTTCTAATTTTTATTGATATTTACAAATGTTATCACTAATTTTGTAATAATAATAGAATATCACTAATTTTCTCAATAATAGCTATGAAGGTGACTGGCTTATGGGGAGAAATAAATCATTGTTAGCCTTTTAATTCAGTATATTCGAAAATCCGGTGGCCATTTTATTTTCAAAGTATTATCCTAACTAAGCAGGATTCTGTTAATAAGCAACGGCAGAAACTAGTTTAAAATGTGGATACAGAGTTATTTTTTTTATTTAAGTTCAAATCGGTTTGGTAGGCCTTACATGGGTTTACAATACATTATATTCTTACGACTCATGGATATTTTTAGTTATTGATTAGTTTTAAGTTGTTAGGTTAAGTAAATAAATAATTGTGATAAATTGAGTAAAAACAATTATTATAGTATATATAAAATAAAATATAAATTAGGTACAGAAACAAAAAAAATAAATAAACGAAAACCACTTCTATTGTTAATCTGTTGATGGAACCTTATTTTGAAATTATTGCAATTCTTTTTTTTTCTGTTCAGACAGAATTTTGCACAATATTCTACACAACAGTATATCGTGACTTTACTTTAGTGATCACTTTAATATTTCTTGATTTATTAGGATAATTTTATCAGGATTTAGATTCGACTTTAAATTTATATCCGGATACAGCATTATATATCTTGAGAAGGTAGTTAGTGGTGATTCTAGGTAAGGTGACAAACTGAACAACCTGCAGGATTCCATTGCAATATATTGTGAAGGGCAGAGTAAAAACTTTAGTGCTGCGTTTTTTATCATCAAAACTAACCATCGACTTGGTAATTGATTACTTGTATACTGGTGAGTTAGCGGTTTATTACTAGCTATTATTATATCGTTGTTATAGAGTTTATAATGGGAGTGAAGATATTCATTTATCTTTTCAAATATCAGCATATCTGATATTAAGCCCTTTATGAAACGAAGAATAATGAGAAAACTATTTATGGTTAACCTACGTTTCGCCCCACTTTGTAGGACTTCGTCAGGGCTGTAAGAATGAACTGATGATCATCAGTTGGTAGTAGAACTTCGTTCTTACAGCCCTGAAGAACTCCTGCAATGTGGGGCGAAATGTTGCTTAACAATAAATAGTTTTCATAAAAAATTTTTTGAGGTTAATAACTTCCAGTTGAATGAAATTTGTGTTAAATTATCATAATATGTTACTACGTTTCGGGACCACTGTCCCATATTCATGTACTTTAAACCTACAACAATAATAAAACTATCATAACAACAATCTTCATCCTTATTTATTTTAATTCACACAATTATATTCATCTCATAATTTCATATAGGAAATCATGTCACACTTTACACTGTTCTCTCTTTTCTACTATAACTTATTTGTGCATCTTCTCCTTAGCACAGCGATTACTCTATATTTCCTTACTACCTCTTTGGACCTCATCTCATGTCCAGAGTGCTGTTTGGTTACCTCCCTGTTTTTTTTAAATGTCCTGCTTTGTATTTAACATTAACTTAGTGATTTTTTTCTTAAACCCGTTTATTTCTTCTGATTTTTATGTTTATATTTTGAGTCTATTTATAATGTCGGCGTAATGTATATTTAAGTGTTTAGTGTCAGTTTTGTAGTTTACTGTGTTTTGTATGTTTTTTTATATATATATATGGCTTCTAGAAATCTTCTGCTTTTTGTATTTTGTGCTGTATCTATTATTTTTGGTTTTTCAAAGTTGAATTCATGGTACAGTTTTATACTGTGGTAGGCCAGAGCTGTGCAATTTATATTTTTAGCGTTTCTACAATTGGTTACATGTTGCTTTATTCTAGTTTCCAGTTTTTTAGATGTTTCACCAATATATACTTTTTCACAATTTTTACAATCTATCTTGTAAATTGCATTTAGTTTTTCCATCTTATCAACATTGTCTTTTATGTTTGACAGCTTATTCTGTAAGTTATGAAACGCTCTACCATATTATGATAATTTTTTTTTTTTTTTTAATAATTTATTTATTGATATTTACAACTGTATACACATATATACAACAAGTAAATTTGCTGTAGGTGACATAGTAACATGATAAAAACATGTGGAGAATCTACCCACTGATAGAACTCCAATAACATTTCTAGAGAAGAAGATCTCGAGGCCATCTTCTTTTCAGACACCTAGGAGGATTATAAGGTAATGAAGGAGAAGCCAGGTCAGAAACAAGTGGATTTGGGCGGTTGAGAGGTTTATTATGGAAGGAACGGTATCTGGTTCTGGCCAAATCGCCAACATATGGAATATTGAGGTCCTGATGGATGACTTGATTTGTGACAAAGTAGGGAGGATTAAGGATTTTACGACGGATTTTGGACTGTAAGGATTGGATTCTGGAGGAATTTGATGGTTTAGTGGAGCCCCAAAGCTCAACTTCGTATGTCCAGATAGGCCTTATAATAGTCATGTAGATCAGTCTTTTGTAATGGATTGGCAATTTAGACCGTTTGTCCAGTAAATGTTGCAATAGTCGGAATCTACGAGCAGTTTCTTGTCTTTTTAGTCTTGTATGAGGATTCCATGTCAGTCGTTTGTCGAGATGTAGTCCTAAGTAACGGATCTGTTCGACAGGAATAAGTGGGGTATTATTAAAGGATATTGTAGGGGAAGGTTTACGTCGAAGGGTAAATGTGATTTGGTGGGATTTATTGGAATTTATTTTAATCCTCCAGTTTTGGCACCATTCTTCAAGGGTGGTGATGTGGGATTGGATGGTTTGGGATACAATGTAAGGGTCATTGTTCACTGACAATAGACATGTGTCATCGGCATACGTGGTGAGGATTGTGTTAGGATGGGTTGGAATGTCAGCTGTGAAAACTGTATAAAGAATAGGACCAAGGATACTACCCTGAGGTACACCAGCAGACTGACGGAATAGGGATGAATAAGCGCCGTTGTAATTTACTTGAAATAATCTGTCGGAGAGATAAGAACGGATAATGAGGAAGTATGTAGGGGGTAGGAATTTACGGATCTTGTATAGCAGTCCTGGGTGCCAGACTCGATCAAAAGCCTATGATAATTTAATACAAATTTCATTCAACTGGAAGTTATTAATCTCAAAATTTTTTTTATGAGTTGACTCACCAGACTTCCTAAAGAGAAAATCTAAATAGTATTCTTTTACATCAGTTGACAGCAGAACTTCATTCTTACAGCCCTGATGAAGCCCTGCAAAGGGGGGCGAAACGTTGGTCAACAATAAATAATTTTCAAGAATAGCAAGATTTTTCTTTTTTTAAACGTGTTTAATTTTAAAATATTGTATATATTTATCGTGGGTTACTTACATTTTCTGAAAGATTCATGTGGAAATCATAATATTCCCAATAATTGTGCTACTTTTATTAAAAAATTATAATTTTATTGAATGAGTGCTCCAAGATACTGAAAATGACTTCAGTAACAGTGATAATTGATGATAGATTAGCAGCATATAAACTTAAAAGTTATTCCAAAGACGAGCTAGCCTTTTACATTCAGTGAATTTACAACAGGCTCGGGTAAACAGAAAGAAATTTTAGTGTCCCGCTGTGTTGCACAGAGGCCTTTGGGACAGTAATTTCACGCTCTGCCGACTGGACCCACCCTCCCGCAACTCTCCAATTATACAAATTGATTATTTATTTCCAGGCTACAAATTACAGAAATGATTTAGATTTTTGTGCTAGAAATTACATACGGGAAATTTTTTTTAGTTTTTTTATTAAAAGAATGTTGGACTTGTTCAATATTCAGAGCATTAAAAATTAATAATAAAACATTGGAGAAAATGGGAATCATTGCTGATTTACTGGTGGGATGGTTTTAGAATCATTTATTAATTTAGTGAAATAAAACTGTGTTTTTGATAAGAAGGGAGCAATTAATTATAAATTAAATATAGAATTTTTTGTTGATTTATTCAGATTTAGTTAAGTTACATTTTGAGATAAATACTATTTATTTTGTTTCAGGACTGACTTACTGGATATAATTTGTTGTATAAAAGTTAAAATGTTTTATAAAAAAATTCTTTTTAACCACTGGGGAATCATTCGACCTTTATAACTCTATTTTCAAATACATAAATCGTATAGCTGACCCTTACAAAGAAGGAAAAATCCAGAGTGTAGAGTGTACAGATGCTATTGCTTATGATTGGATGTGTATACAGATTCCCATTGTATTTCATTTGGGTAAATAAAAAGTATCAAATGCATATTGATTAGGAAAACAAATTCTTGGACACGAAGCATTAAAACCTTTTGATCTAATAAAAAAAATGTAACAAAATCCATAAAGAAGTGATCATATGTTGGCTTCTATAGAATACGTTTTTTCTCATGCTATTGCCAGAACTTGTATCTTGTATAAAAACGTTTCGAGTTACAAGAGTAAGCGGTATTCGAATATTTCCTCAATTTCATATAAATTCTCAGTAATATAGGAATAATTAAAATCATTCCAGATATTCTCTGAGACGTAGAACATAATGTAGAGGATCTTGCTAATTTGAATCAGCATACAAAATTAAATGTTATTAAAATTGTCTTTGTATAAGGAATGTTGCTCATCTGATACTGGCATATCGTGATGTAATGATGAAACTTTTCTTGAACTAAACATATACCTCTAACTATATTTCATTTGATTTATTTCATCTGATATTTTATGATTTCATCATCGATTTAACCGTGAAAATTATTGGGCCTATTTATGCACGTCAGACGTTATATATGTATATCGCTGT
>NW_027112585.1:475873-479646 GCF_000696795.3 Halyomorpha halys
TCTTTTATCCAATTTTTCTTTGTTTTCATTGTATACCTTTTTGATCTTTCTTGTTTACTTTTACTTCTAACTGTACATCTTATTTTTATTTTCTTAGTTAATTTCATGTAATTTTTCGCGTCATTTTTAGCCTTAACATAGTTTATTTTTATTTTATGTTATCTTGCTTTGTTACATTATTTTAGTTGTTTGTATCTTTTTTAGCCCTAATCAAGCCCTACAAAGTTGGACAAAACGTTCGCTCAAAATAAATAGTTTATTTACTATTTGAGTTATTTTGACAGCGCCCAAGCCATTTCATTTTAATAATTACACACGCTTACTCAGCTATCTTCCAATTAATTTTACATTTTCTTTTCTTTGATCTCCTTCTATTAGACAATTTTATTTATTGTAACACCATTCTGAAGTATTCAAATTACGAGCGTTAGTTGAAACTGTATCTGAAATATATGTTTGCCTTTTATAATATCGTTTGCCTCATCAATTTTATTTAAAATTACTTTCTATACTGAGGTCCTCTCACTCACTTTCCAAAGTTATCAAAAATTAACTTCAGAACACGGCATAATCTATGAAACACCTCAAACATAAAATTAAATTAAAACAATTAAATCTATACCACTACAACCCATGAAGGGTTAGGGGCTCAATACTTTGTAAGGAAGGACTGTTACTAGACCTACGGTTGTGCAAGGAGGTGATTTGGTCAGAATCACGCTTGGCCACCAGATTTATAACCAATTAAGGGTACCCACTTTATGAGGCTGGTGGACCCGGGAGGGCTCCCGAACACAGAGGGGTGTCTCAACGGCTACTGGTAGCAGATAATAATTATCTGCCACGGGTTATTGGAGTTCTTAGTCTATTGCCTTACCAACGAGCTACTTTAATAAAATATATCCAACATAAAATAACAAAAATATTTTTTCATTTCAGAAGTGCCACTAATCAAGAAAGGCCGCTACATATGAACTGGTCAATTTCTTGATAGTATTGATTATAGATTTTATTATAATATAATATGAACTTTCTTTTCAATAAAATAATAATGTGTTTATTTTTATATTCATAATACCATAATTCTTTAAACAGTCGCTTAGCAGATTATATGGCTATTTTTCTTAATGATCGCATAAAATAAAGTTATGAGTGATGATAAATGCCTAATCGATATTTACATTTTACTGCTTACATTGTCTCCCCATTATACTTCCATTGAAATTTAAAAGATTCCTTTATCCATTTAAAATGTTGATAAAATATAAAGTGATGATGTGTTGTGTGTTATTATGTTTTGTAGTATAATATGTATATTAAAGCATCTGAAAATATCCAATCATAGCTTGTTTGCTCATGGCTGCTAGCTTGCCCTCGGTGATGGAGGGTTATTTAAATATTTATATTGGCTGTTTCCCCAATGAAACCTTTCAAATGGTAAATATTATCCTTCTTATAAAACTTTATTGGAAACTATTCAAAATTCTTCGGTTGTTGTGGCACACCATCGGATCCTTACTTAAGATATTCCTATTATTGAACGCTTAAAATTCAAAGAATGACCCCAAGCTATAAATTATCTCAGCTAACAATATTGAGTTTGATGAAAAAATTTCAATTTTCCTTGGAAAGTTTTCTGGAAGGGTTCGCCGACCCTAATTCTATATTAAAGCCTGGAGCAATATAGAAGGAAGGAGCCCCCCAATCAGTGTGTCTTTATTAGAGAAATTACTGATAGGGTTTGATTAGGCCTCTAGCGCTGACATTTTTTTTTGTTTCTGTTTTTATAAACTTTCTTCTTCAAGATGGTGGTTAATGACGACCTTAAACTTTTAAGTCCAAAAAGACGGATCAATAATTTCCTTTTCATTCCTTTCGGATTGTATTAACTAATTAGCAGTTTTATAAAGTTTATATTTTGTGTAAAGACTTTCTACTTATAGTGAATAATACTGTAAGGGAAATCTGTAATACGTGTATCACAAATATCTTAAAACTAATTGATAAATTTTAGTGTTATGACATCATTCATAACTTAATAGTTTGTTGAGAAATTAAGTTAATATTTATCATCAGTTATTATAAGAACCTAGTAGTTTTTCTGAAAAACATTTTATATGCTTTATCTATTGTTTCTGTTTCATGCTAAAACTTTTTTATTTATTTAATTTAATTTACAACTGTACAAAATAATACAATAAGTAAATATGTTGTATGTTTCATATACACTTGAAAATGTTGGGAAGGAACCACCCATTGGTGGTACTTCAAACATTAATTTAAATTAGAAGGTCCCATGGCCATCTTCTTTTCAGACGCCTCCGAGGATTATCAGGGATTGTTAAGGATAGAAGATTAAGAATTAATGGGTTAGGGTGGTTAAGGAGTCTGGAATGAAAAGACGCATATCTGTTTTAGGCCAAATCTACAACGAATGGGATGTTAAGGTCTTAGTGAATGAGTTTATTTGTAACGTAATAAGGATAATCAAGGATTTTGGATTGTAAGGATTGGATGCGGGAGGCATTTGATGGTTTGGTGGAGCCCCAGAGCTCAATTCCATATGTCCAAATTGGTCTGATTATCGTAGTGTATACTATTTTTTTGGAGTGAATGGAAAGCTTAGAGCGTTTGTCAAGTAAGTGTTGTAGCAATCGGAATCTACGAGCAGTTTCTTGTCGTTTCAGTCTTGTGTGTAGATTTCAAGTAAGTCTCTTGTCAATATGGAGTCCTAAGTATCGAATCTGTCCAACAGGCGTTAGTGGAGTATTTAGAAAGGATGCTGTAGAACAGGAGGGCAGAGGTTTACGACGGAGAGTAAAGGTGATCTGATGGGATTTGTCAGGATTTATTTTGATTCTTCAGTTTTGACACCATTCTTCAATAGATGTTATGTGAGTCTGTAGTGTTTGTGATGTATTAGTTGGGTCGTTGTTTCCAGACAGTATACATGTGTCATCAGCGTATGTTGTTAGGACTGCGTTAGGGTGGGTTGGGATGTCAGCTGTATAAACCGTATAAAGAATGGGACCTAAGATGATAAAACTTAAAGTATCTCAGCGAAATGTAGCTGTAACAAAGTTTGATAAAATTTATGACCCATTTTACACTAATCCCCGACTGTCCTCTACGTTTGAGCTGAATCTAACTATCCATTTAAGGAATATAGGTGGGCCGAAAAAAATGCGAAAGTAGTGGACGGAATCTGATAAACTCGATTTGAGGCCAACTTCGAATCTACACAATTCCTAAAAAAATCATCAAATTTATAATAAAGGTTTAATTTTATAATAGCCGATCACTAATTACAGATAGACTGACACGGAACCCCTCTTTTTCTCCCTTGATGTATAAAAAAATAGCGAAACCTTTCTACTCTGAGGACATAATTTTTTTTTTAATTTCTTCTATAATTACAAATATTCTCTGCCTTTGGTAGTGGGGGAAAATGTTCAATTAAATAATTTAATCAAGATTGATAAATATTTATTTTAAGAAGATAACATATTTAATATTTTCCTATAAGTTTTTAAATTAAAAAAAAAAAAAAAAACAATACTAAACTAAAATATGGAAGTGGGTGAGATATGTGTTACTGTAATCTATTTAGAAACAAAATGCACCAAACGGTTGCAGATTCAGTCAATAGAAAAAAAGCTAAAACTATTAAAAAAAAAAAAAAAAAAGACCAACTAGAAAAACTGTGTTCTTGCTCTGTTTCAGACCTGAAGATTTTTTTGCTCCCTGCACTAATGGCACGGTGTAGTGTGATT
>NW_027112585.1:480061-495384 GCF_000696795.3 Halyomorpha halys
CAGATACGCACTGCAGTGAAAAAAAAGACCAACTAGAAAAACTGTGTTCTTGCTCTGTTTCAGACCTGAAGATTTTTTTGCTCCCTGCACTAATGACACGGTGTAGTGTGATTATCTCTGCTGGTAACAAGGAGCCTTATGTTTCATGACAGACCGGCTTCCTACTGTGTAATCGAAATACATTTGTAAACGATGAACACTGGCTGCTAATAGATAATCTTTTGTTAGTTTTTAGAAGATTTCATTTACTAATTAGATAAAAAAACAACAACTATGATTTTTCACAACAAATTCTAAGAAAAATATCATGATGTTTACACTAATTTTATTTGAAAATCTGTTGAATTAAGAACGCTAAATATAGATTGGTGGTATGCATGTAAGGGTTCTATTATTCACGAATAGTATAAATTCAATATATTGCCCTACTTTTTTTTCTAAACAGATATCAAAACAATAGGTCACAATTTTTTTTAACAAATTAATTTTTTAGATTTTAATTAAAATGAAAAATGCATCATTCATTGACAAATACATAGCTTCCACTAAAACGATTTTGACTGCAATCTTTTAGAAAACGATTTTTATGTATTGAAAATACCACCATATATAGATAAAAGTTAAGTTAAATGTAATTAAATGAGTATTATGGGTGTTCACTGTTGGAATTGGCCTGCATATAAACAGGCTGGTAGAAGGGCATTGCTATTAGACATCTGGGCTCTGTTTCATAATAAAGAACAAACTAATACTATTAGTATTTTAGATCTAACTTAATACAATTAAACTAACTGGTACAATATTAACTTGTACTTTAGTACTTTTTAATTCCTGTAATATCACTAATAGTCATCCCTACTATGAAAAAAATAAGCATTAGTGTTATTACCATGTTGTTTCTGTACTTGTATTTATGAGCCAATACTATTAGCTTTCATTATGAAACAGGGCCCAGGTGGCACCTTTCAGCGAAGCAGACAAGGACGGCCAATCCTATGCCTCATCATAGTCTACTAAATTGACGAACACGACTCAATTGAAAAGAATATTGCATACCATAGCAAGGGGTTCTGTGGTATCTATTTCTTGGCCTAAATGCTTGGAAATATTTTTCTTATAATTGTAGGTGATTGTAATTGTAATTCCTAATTGGAACCGATAGAGATATATAATATATATAAAGATAAGAATAGAAATATACGAATAAATAAATAAAATCCAGTTTATTGAACCCCCATCAGCCTTAAAAAGTTGTTAGCACGAACATAGAATCCTATCTTTCTGTCGAATCCTAGAAATGACTTAATCCTTCACGAAAGATTTCCTTGGACAAAACTGAAATGAAGGACCTTTATTTTCCTAAATCAACAAGGTTTGATTAAATGCTAAAACCATCTTAGTTGGAGTTCTTCATATAGGAATCATGCGTAATTAAATGTTGGAATGTATTGAGAATACTGGGATATGAAGAAATCAAGTGTAATTAAACAGATTTTCTGAATAATGATAATTCAAGTTCCCGAATCGCGGGTAGGAAGTGTTGACCCCTTCTGGTCCACTAGCAGTGGCTAGTCATGAACTACCACTTTATATAAGTTTTGCTGAGTGCTTCCACGCAGTTACCAAAGGTGGCCTAGACCTTCCTTAGCAAACTCAAGACGGACCCAGATTCATAAATAAATGATTTTCAATCCTATGTACACAACGGAGGCATATACTGGCATCACAATAGGTCAAGAGAGAAGCATAAAAGATGAAATAATTCTAATCTTTCCATAAGATCTTCACCCCAAAAATAGCCAATTATATTTAGCATACCATACCAAGGGGTCTGTGGTATCTAGTTTATTATTTAAATTGATATGAACTAGAATTACCAATAATAGTAGATCCGTTTCCATAAAAAAATGATAAAAGTATATAATTTCCTACATAATACAAATACATAAACATCTAATAAATATGGTTTCTAGAATCTCCATCCGAGTTGAGAACGGCCGAAACGTAACAATGTATATGCTTTTTGTATTTTAGAGATGGGAAATAAAGTGTAAACTTTTTTTTTTCCATTAACTTCCTAACACCTACAATTCATAAGGATTTGTTCAAAGATAATGAAATGCTAATATGTTGTCAGAATGAAAATTAAGCTTGTTTTTTTGTCAATTTTGTTATTGTTTTAACAATTTGATTCTTATTGTTAGTAATGTCCAATATTTCCATAAAAATAAAATTTTAAGATGTCATATTATAGCATAACAGTAGACATTATTATTTTTTTTAATTTCATTCAATATAAACTGAATATGTTTTAATTGTAGAAGATGGTTGGAGGGTGCGGTCAGCAAGGAACAACATAAATAAACAAAAAAAAAAATTATTTTTGCCGACGTTTCGACCTGAGTTTCAGGTCTTCATCAGTGTTATAGAACAAAAGAGATAACAACAGCAGTGTCTAAAAAATTGAAAAAACAAATATGGAATCTACAAATTGAACAATATGATAAAAAATTAAATATAGTGCGTGAGTGACTTATATCTGAATTACAGTGTGAGTATTAACTTATATACCTATACCTACACACTACATTTTAGACACTGTTTACATATCTTATATTATACATATCTTCTTACCTACATAATATTATATTTCATCTTCCATTATTATGAATCTGCTGCCAGCTAATTCCATGATTATCAATAAATTATTATTTAATTATCAATTATCATTTTTTTTTTATTTATGATTTAATTCAATATTTTGTATAATTCCAAATTTGTTTGTATACTATTTCTTTTCAATTTTATGTTTCTCTAAATGTTGGTGTTATCTCTTTTGTTCTATAGCCCTAATGAAAACCTGAAACTCAGGTCGAAACGTTGGCGTAAATAAATATTTCTTTGTTTATTTATGTTTATGTTTGTTCTTTGCTGACCGCACCCCCCCTCCTCCCCGACCATCTTCTCTAATCAGTAATCTACGGTCAACTATCTACACCTCAGTATATGTTTTAGAGGAAGATAGTCCGGCCAATAAAGTTATTAAAATAGTAAAACAAATGTACTTATTGTTAACCAACGTTTCGCCCCACTTTAAAGGGCTTCGTCAGGGCGGTAATATTGAATAAATTATTATACAACCAACTGAATGTTTAATTTTATTTTAAATTACCAAGTAAATTTTTAATAACAATTTATGTTTTAATTTCTAATATAATATTATCTCTATCAATCAAGAAATCTAATTTATGTAATAGTATTTTCACAGCCTGGTTTGAACGAGGTAAGGATATCATTGATATATATATATATATATATATATATATATAGGTTTTTATTCATCGCCTGATGAAACTCGGGCACCACATCGGGAACGAATGGCATTATATTGACAAAAAGGGAGACTCCATCAGAAAGCTAATCCATAGAAATGGACGCACTCGGGTTCCCATCGCCCTGTTCTCGCTACAGAATAACAGTCATTTCGAGACCCCGAGGACAAAGGGCCTTCCGTCCGGTCCCAGCCCAACAACCCATCAGCCCCACGCAACGGAAGACATCGCTATAGGAAATAACTTCCTTAATAGAGGAGGCAGGGTAGAAGTGGTAGGGAAGAATAGAGAGGGAGTGAACTAGTAAAAAACCCATTATAGTAATAGTATCTCTCATCTCTTTTCAATTTAACATCCATTTAGAACTGTTTTCGGAAAGAAGTGTCGCGTGGAGGCGAAATGGGGTGTCCATAATTATTGGGTCTCTCATATTTCATCCAACAGGAAGATACCGTACTGTGCTTCGTTATTTTGGAATAAATGCAATTGTTGAATTATCTGCACGCCTATGACTGTTGTTTGTGATCTGAACAAAAATACATAGAAGAGTAAGTATTTGGACCATATAATACCGTTTAGAAACTTCATTGTTTGCCTAGTACCCTTCCATACACTGAAGGACAAATATAATTTATCACAAATAATTTCTTCAACTAATTATTAAAAAAATTACATGTACAGAGTACAATTCAAGATTATTAACTATTACAATTAAAACATTACTTACAATTGTCAAAAAACCTTTGGTTTACATTGATGTGAACAAATTCCAGGTTCGTGCCAGAACTGATTACGGTTGAAATACAGGTAGAGTTTGTTTAGGTTTTTCCAACACGTAACCGTTCATTTGAGCAAGTAGTCCCTCTGTCATTTCTGTTTTGTATTTTGATTATTTATACTTAGTGTTGATAAGTATGTCTTATGTATGTATTTATTACGTTAGAGTAACATGAATTTCTTCTATGCAATTCATTATCGACTATTAAAGTTATATTATTGACATCAAAATTATCAAGACCCAAAAAAAGAAAAATAAATTATTTATTTATTTATATATAATTATTGATGGAAATTAAGATTAGTAACGAAGAAATTAATTATCTTGATAAAGATACATAGCTAAATGCTGCTCCTCTTACATACAAATAAATCGGACGACATTTAAAAAATGAAATGCTTTAATAACCCTCAATCAAGCTCAGAGTAATGAAAGAAGCCAAACTTAGGCTGAGAGGCCACCCCCTTCAAGTTCTCAAGCACTCATCTTGGGCTCTTGGATTGCTAACAAGTTATGGAAACCCCAATTTGCTCTTTTGAAGGAAATTAAAGAATATTTTCTCAAATAAATGTCATGATTATTGTTTCACAATTTGGTATTCACAAAATAAATAAATTAATTATGTTTTTGTAAATGTAATTACTCTTTTTTTAAATATAATTTACTGGTTTTTATTGTGTGTGACAGTTTTGGTCATTATACTTTTATTTCATACCTTTTTTTTCAAACATCATGCTGTTTAAACAAATAATTCAAGTTTTTTTTAAATTACATATTGACATATTGTTCAATTATTGTATGTATTAATGAAGGTGATGAACAGAATGTCCATATACTTTATTTATTATTTTTAAATATTTTCCGTGAACCACGTTATACTACTTCGGTAGTTTCTTTCTCTTCCTCTCTCTCTCTTTCTCTCTCTCTCTCTCTCTCTCTCTCTCTCTCTCTCTCTCTATATATATATATACTTAAATTAAATAATAAAAACAGTAATGGATATGGTTTCTATCCGGTTTTAGCGTTCAAATTGTGGTGGGCCTTTTCGTCAAAATTTTATAAAAATAATAAAATAAAAATTATTTAGGTAGCAACGACCACCTTAATCGAGTTTTCTTCAACGCTTTTAGGTTGTCCTCTTTTTTTATTTTCAACAAGCAAATTATTACTGAAACAATTTTTAAAAATGTCTTAAAAATGTACTTAACCGAAATATGTCTTAAACGTGTAATTTATTTTTTGATCAATATAAACATTAGGCATACGACTGGAAATTAATGAACTTAATATCGGTTCTCAGTAAAAGGCGGGAAATGCAGATCCATTACTCGGCCTTGCAAGAGACCTCTAGTGCTGGCCCGCTGCCAGCAGAGTAATAGGGCTCCCCTAGGAAAATGAACATATCTCAAGTCGGTAGCGATTATTCCGATGGCTTTTCTAGGATATTATTTTCAGCTTATCTCTTCATTTCGGCTTTATCAAAATGAGTATTTTACCTCATATTACTTTATTGGTCACAGTAAGGAATATGAGATCATTATGTCATTATGTATTATCTTCAAGTAAGTGTATTTATTTATAATACATTTACGAAACTTAGTTCAGATCTAATCCATTTAATTTGGTAAAATTCACTTTAATATGATTTTTATGTATATTTGATTAATTAAATAAATAAATTAATTATGTTTTTGTAAATGTAATTATCCTTTTTTCTAAATATAATTTACTGGTTTTTATTGTGTGTGACAATTACCCCATATCCATCCTGTGCTAGATTTCTTCATTTCTAATTCCATTTAGCCTGGAGACACCTTCTACCATTTCAACCGCCTGCACCTATGAGTAGCAACGGAAGTTCATTGTCCACGTTTCTGAAGCATGTCAAGATAAGACTCCATTATAGCAGTGGATATGCAATCCTTGTTCTTAGTGGAAATATCCATTTTCCAGAAGACCTGATGAAGCATTCGGGCAGCCTTACGGGCTTGCTCCATCTTCCTGGTGGACAATGCAGCATCCAAATAACTGCCCTTTAGAGGTAACTTAAAATATTCAATTTTTTTACAGGTCCCCCTGTCCACTGGAAGTGCACTCATGTCAGTATCGCCATTAACTCCATCTTCTTAAAGTTAATTCAATTGAACTACAAGCAATCGTCTCGTAGCAGACGATATGAACAATTTTTAGTATTTTTAGATAATTTTATATGCTGATGACAAAAATATGTACGGTTATTTTCAATGCAAGTAACCGTATGTGAGTAGTGCAAGTAAGAGATGTTCATGTGAGCAAAGTGCTGAAATGAGAAAAAAAAAAAGGATGCCATGTTAGGACTGTAAGAGTGAGAGAAATGCTTAGTCTAGTGAGGAGACCAAAGCAAAACAGAATTGAGTATGAGTGGGAGAGGTAAAAGAGGGCCTAACATAAACAAGTTTATTGCCGCTTATTGACCTTTGCATCAAAGGGTTACCAGGAAGTTAGTCAAAAGTATAAGCAAAACAGATGAAATACTAGGACAATTCACACGTTTAATTCCCAATATGAGCAGTCAGGACTACACCTCTCCCGGGTTAAACCCACCGTATTGAGAATAAATACCTTCATTACGGGATAGACCTTCCTTCTCGCAAGCACGGCCTCAGGGAAGAACACGGGTTCAGCGAAGAACAATGACAGCATCTGTTCCACATCAATAAATGGTCTCACATTCACCCACACATCACACATTTAGTCCACACTACTCGCACTATGGCTTCACTGATTCCTGTTGAAATTTCTTGAAAAAAGTAGTTAACATCCTTGCTTCAAACTCTTAGTACCATGAAAAGAGCTAGAGAGATGGTTTCTTCATTTTATATTGTACAAGTCGTTGCTATAAAAGTGCCTCCCAGTCTTCATCAAGGAACGACTAATACCTGTACTATCCAAAGCCTCTCTCAAGGTATAGTATATTAAGCCTGTTCCAGATCTATAAAAGCGTTCCTGCTACGTTTCTTGGGACTTCTTGAGGGAGTTGGCAAAGAAAAAATTCTTGTTTGTACATGACCGGACTAAAGTAATTAACGAATAATTGCTACTACTAATTAGATAATAAAAAATAGTTTTAAAATCGATGTATAAATAAACAGTAACATAAGACCAATTACAATTATAATTTGATTCTTCACAAATTCCATTATTCCTATGAGAAAATTTTTCTGTTGGCCTAGAGTTGTCGTTCAAGCCGGTAATCAATCATCCACTTGTCAATTGTAATAATAATCTATTTTCATATCTACAATTCGTGAAAGTATTTGTTTCATTTTCATTTTTTACTTGAACATTTTTTTTCCTCTGTGATTTTATATAGTCTTTCTTATTCATTTTATCTTTCATCAATATTAATTTAGTTCACAATGTTCAAATGTTGAAAAATTATTAATCATTAAATATTTTATTCAAATATGTTTAATATATTTACATACTTAATTATAAACTTATATAATATTTTATATTAAATAATGTGGGATTAATGTGGTCTTGATGATTTTTTCCAGTCTTCTTCACTGATACTTAATAATTACAAATTACTAATAAAAACAAACAACCACAATAAAACTTTTTATAAAAGATCAAAATAAAAATTCATTTTAATCTTTTAAATCATTTTATATGCAATAACAGTAATAAATAATAACTGCATGTCCAATGTTCCTCACATTTTACCTTATCATGTTGAGACACACATTTTTCTTAATTGCGTTTATGTTAAAAAAGCCTTATTCCAGGCAAATATCGCATTATTTTTATCTCAGCCTAGTCTTTCATCAAGGACCAGCCAATAGTTCTACTACAATAAATCAGCATCATCGACATTCCCTCTCCAACTGTATTTATTGGCTTGGTGACAGAACGGAGGGATTGGAAACACGAATTACACGCAACATCTGTCAAAGTCGAAATATAGTCTTTTAAAGATCAGTTTGATTAATAAAAAAAAAAAATGATATTACCCTCATCACGTGCGGTCTTTCATAAAGCCCCACGTGACAAGTTAGTGCTGACTCATTCGTTTTATGAATCCTGTGATGTCATCACATGTCTGTGATGCTGTGGAATCAGTAGTGGGAGATTTTGGGTAAAAATAACATCTGAATCAAAGAACTTGTTTGGTATATTCTTAACGGAAATGACGGACTCAGTTCTGTATCATTTTATTTATTTATATCGTGTTAAATATGTTCGCATATGCCTATTATATGAAGAATATGAACGACAAGTAAAAAAAATCTTGGAATCATTTTAATAATTATTATTTCTTTGTGTAAAATCATCCTCAAATATATTCAAGAATTAGTAAGTTAGCTATCTTGAAGGCAGTACCATGGACTAAATTATTTTTGTTAGTATTGGAAGAAGATTGTTGACCGTATGAAGTAGATTGTAGGAAGATAGTCCAGGTGACGGAAATTTTTAGTAGAAAACATTATTTTAACCAAATTTAAGGTCAACAATTAATAGTTTTCTTCTACTATTTTGATAACTTTATTGAACGCTAACCGAACTATCTTCCCTACAATCTATTTTTCTTAGTGTTTTTAACCCGTCGAAAGACACATAACCGCATCTATATATTTCATAATATTGTAGATAGTTCGTATCAGCAATTCAGTAAAAGTTTATTTTAACTTAAATATTAGTTCTAATAATATCGATTAAATATTCAACAAATAGAGAAAATAAGGGTCATACATACCAATTTCACCAGAATAAAGTACATATTTAGGTAAATGTCTAGTACCTGAAAATGAAAAAAAAAAGTCATATAAATATTATATTATTTATTCTGGACAAAATATTGTGTCTCTACTTAATAAAACAATGTAATATTCTTTGTGAAGAAAATTAAAATGTTCCTGTAGGCCTAAATATGTTTTTTCTAAATACCTTTGAAACCATTTACGAAATTCCATTCAACAACGCGAAGAGTGAAGCCCAGACAGATCCAGGACACGCTTTTATAAACTCTTTATTAATTTATTTTTATTATTATCATTATTTAACTTTTTTTTTCTTTTTCTATTATTACTTTTCTACAAGTCAATTTCTTTTTCTATAGATGTTTTCGTTGGTCACTTTTCTTTAGATTACTATTTTAATTATTTATTTTTTAATTAATATTTACGATAGTTGATTATAATATTTAATGGTTATACAACCCCAAATAATGAGAAGGGCCCTTTACCCATCCCCACTATCCACTGCCAAAAATAATTTATAAACTGTTATAATAACCATGTAAGACCAACCACGGTCAATCTATTAATAGAGAAATAAATACCATAAAAAAAAAAAAAATATGAAAACTAGTTTCATTTATTTATTTTTGATATCTAAATCACATCCGTGATCATTTTCAAAATAATACAATGAATTAAAAAAAGTACAAATACCAAGTCTCTGGTACTCGGTCAGTGAGGTCAAATTTTCTACTCATTTTTATTTGAAAAATACATAAAAAAGTGATTTAGTTTTTCAATAATGCTACAAAAAAAAATACTGATGATTTGTTAAAAACCTCGAAAGACACTTCTCTAGAGAGACTGTAGAGATGTGTAAAACTTTTTAAAAATAGATATCATTATACATTTATTTAATTAGTTCCAGTTTTATGGTATTGTTCTGAACAGAAACCAATTACCAATATCCACCGTAAATCCCAAAAGTAGTGTGAAAAATAAATATTCAATTTAAACATGAGTATTAAAGGGGCTTAGATAGGAATGTGTTTCGTGATATTTAGTGAGTATAATGATTTACAATTTCCAATAGTAAGCGTTTGTGATCGAATAAGATAAAGTAATTAACCCACTCTCAAAATTGTATGCGTTACGTTCAATCCTAATACCACGAAAAGATGTCCTGTCTGCTCTTCACTCTGAAACTGATCTTCTGAATTTCTTGAAATTTGGCCTCAATGTCACAGGTCAACCGAAGATAACCCTCCTAACTCGTAATTACCATTTGGTTATCAATTTCAAGATGGCGGCCGACTAGATGTTTCCTATGGCTATATTGGTGATTGATGAAGATAGAAGAAAGATATAAAGTACCTCAGAAAGATTTTTTAAAATCCTTACAGAAAAATAAAATTATCTCTTGAACGGATATACTAAGTTACATAGTTTCCTCATTATAATTCTTTAACTCTTCGTATATTTAATTAATTAGCTAGAAAAAGGTTTCTGTAAACATTAGCTTAATTCGAAGGGTTATCAAATTTCCTAAGAACAACACAAATTTATCGAAACCGGACCATTACTAGTAGCCATTGGGCATAGAACAATACTTTTTAGAAGTATAGCTATGTTTTCAAAGTTATTTGGACAAATTCCTATCAAAACCAATTTACTATTCTATCAATCTCTTCTATAAAATTCTTATAATTTATTTTGAATAATTAGACTTCAATTGGACCGATATTTACTGCGAAACAGATAATTTTAATATTGGACTTAGTTCATAAATTGGTTATGAACTAATTTATTAAAATTAATTTAATATTATTATTTGTTTTACTAGTATAATAACGTAATTAACTACTGTGTAATAATTTTCAAAGGTTTTCTTCTCTACTTACTAAATTTTCTAAATTATTTTTACTAAATCGATTTTCCATACACTTAGGTATTAATTTATTTGTATTCCCATTAATTTCACCATGGCTGGGGGGTCGAAGTTTTTCATTTTGTGGGACCGCCACTCTATGAAAAAAGACAACGCTCCAGGCCGGATTCGAACCGGCACGGCCAATATATCACAGATATAATATAATACTGCCCAATGTAAGACTGCCCAACCACTGAGCTACGGGCAGTCCTAATAATCAGATTTATACCGCATTAAAAATAAAATTTTCTCACCCAAATGCAAATCAAACTTGTCTGTATCATTATTAAAATTTATTTCAATTGCCGACTTTAATTTTTGGCCCACAAAAAGATTTTATTTTCCTTTATCTTGTTGGTATATACCATTATCTCATACTTTATGTAGGTATTAGGTATTACATTGGAATATTCTTTAAAAATATCGTTAGAATCATATCATTTGTTAAAATAAATTTTATTTACAAGAATTATTAATGGCTAATGTGCGTACAATATTTTATATACAGAATCTGCACCGTTTTTGTCAAGAAAGTTTTAAAGAATGATTATAATTTTCAGTTGCCGTGACTCGCTGTAATAAAGTAAAATGCAAAAGTTCGGTTAGGAAAGTTTACATCTTTTTTTCAGTCTTTAGGTTGACTTTAAGAAATGATTCATGATGAAGTTTTAAAGTTGTAAGGATAGAGACACGCAAGATCATTAGAAGGCGAGATTGCTTGGGAACAGATAAATCAGGAGAGGGTGGAACTGGATGACATTTAACCACAGGTCGTTTTAATCTCACCCTCAGTGCAAACCATTTAATACTATTCTGTTGAATTGTCATAAATAAAATTGTTTATTCAAATACTTTGCTTCCTTCTTGTTAATGTTAAAAAGTAGAGGCTGAGGAAGAAAAAAAAATGAACTTTTTATCTAAATACCTTCGATAAGGAATGCAATCACTGTCTCATTTTGTCTTCATATTGAATTTTCAAAGGAAATAACAACTTTTTTAAAAGCATTAAATGTTCCTATTTAATATCAGGAAATAGCCTTCGCCTTATCTACAGGCCAGTAATATTTGAGAGACTTGATAAATAATGGATAAATTTTTAACTCTACTGTGAAAATATTACGAAAATTTTAAATATATTACTAAACTAAATCAATAAAATTGTTATTAGCAATACTTTTTTTTTTATACTGATCATTGTCTTTGTATAAAAAACAAAAAAATTGTATAAATAACTACTTTTTTCATTCTCGTTTTATGTTTTTTCATAAGTTTTAGGGCCATTTACGAATCAAAATAAATGTTCGTACAGGCTGTTAAACGTAATAGCCATCCGTGGACATTGTAATCCAGGTCTGATCCTGTTCCAAATCGATGGGTAGTCTTAAATTCTAGATTAATTAGATATTACAATTAATTTTTTTGCATTAATAATTGATATAACAATTGAAGAGATTAAATATTAATCATTGATGACTTACTTGCATAATCGTACTTAATGGGAAAAAGAAAAATATAACTTTACTTTAAGGTTACTTCCATTATACCAGCAAAAGAACTTAAGGTAACTTAAAATAACTAATATTATCTTGAAACATAAATAAAAAGAATTAGCTAAGTACATATCCATGAATAAAATATTTGTTCCCTACTAATTACGATGATTTATATGTTCTGCACCCGCCGTAGTGGAGTAGGTACGATGTCACAACCTCACGAGAGGAAATCATAACACGAAAAAGAAAAGGCAATAATTTTAAATTAATTCGAATTTAAAGAACAAAAATCATCTAATGTACCTTAATTTTTTCTTATTTTAAATAAATGACCTATTTTATTCTTAACGGGGACTAAATTGATATTCGTTATTTTCACTTCTAGAAAGCCTAGAATACGATTTTTTTAAGAAAGTGAAATTTGTATGATGTATGTACACATCTATCCAGATTATTAGGAAATTAAAATAGTTTACAGATTTTCTGAATAGAAACATTTGATATAAAGCCCATTTTTAAACATTAACATAATGAAATAACTGAAATTTTCTTACATTAAATTTTTATAGATTTATCGTAAGTTAGTTATAAACTTCATAGTTCATTGTAATGCTGATTTTTATAAGATCTCATAATGAAACGTCAAATTATATCATCATGAAAACATGAAATTAATTCTTGAAAATAAAAATTGATACATGATGAATAATTCAACTACATATTTATATTTGTGTGTGTGTGTAATAAAGATATAAAAAATATGTATACACACTCATAAATATTTATAAATAATTACTGTTTTTACGTGAATGAATTAAATGGTTGATTTCTAAAATCAGGAGTTGAAAATTATAATTTACATATCGGCTCAATTGACTAAATCTTAATGTCTAACTTTATGATACTAGAATTTTGATAAATCGAATCTAATACAGTTTCACGGTCCATTAAAACGTAGGTTAATTAAATAATTATTATTAAAAATTAGATATAATTATTATTTTTAAATTTCTTAAAATTAACATTATTGTACTTTCATTATTTATGATTCATTATCATTCAATTACATTTACATTTCAATTTTAAGGTTAGATAAATTTTATAATTTGCGAATACCGGGATTGTTAGGAATCTTAATGGAAATTTATTGTCTTCATTAAGTTTAAGTATTGATACTGTTATTTATAAACAACTCAACACTTAAAGTATATATATATATATATTGATTATTTATTACAGTGAGATCTAAGTTATACTAAATACATGCTTTATAATTTTAATATTTAAATAAGAGTATCGAGGGAAATAATCAACAAAGCAATATTTCAAGGCATAACTTATGCTCCATCAACAACATTAATATTTATAATTACTTTTTATTGAATATTTATGTGTTATTTCGAATTTCGTTAATTGATTTTATCGCTCTTTAATAGTTGGATTGAATTATATTTTTTATTCACACGTTATTCTATCTTATTTATCAATCGTTTGAAAAGGATAACCTTTTTGACCTACATTCTTGTTGAAAGTACATAGTGCATCCGAACATCCCGTATTTTTGCTGTAGTTTAAGGTTACTATCTGTCATAAAGTTTATTCATTTTATTGGTCAATCTAGTGTCAGTTAACACGAATTTGATAGCTGAAGGTACCTATCAAATTTATGAGTTTTTTTTTTTTGCCTGAGTAAATTTTAGTAGCTATTCGGTTTTTCGTGTCAATAAACTCAGTTCCAGTTTTAAAGTTAAAACAATATAATAAAATTAATTACTAATAAGCTTTGTACTCCATCATCACTAATTCATTTGTTGTCACTTATTTTATTAGAACGGAATGAATTTATCCGTCCGGTATACCTCAGCTCAGAACCATTTCTTACGGTTGTATTTTTTTGTGAGCAGTTTTATAACAACAGAGATATTCCCTCTTCATTTTGTTTCTATCGTACACCTAGATTTTTATAACTATAAATATTCAATATTTACTACCTTGCTATTCTCGGATACAATGTTATAGAGATATTATGCTTGACAAAGCCGAAAAAGTATAATTTTTATTTAAACAAATATATTGGAAGATATATTTACTATATATAAGATAACTAACTATCTTCTTATGTCAGGTCAACTGACCCTATGAAGTAGATTGGAGGAAGATAGTCCTGGTGGCGGTCAATAAAGGTATAAAAATAGTAAAAGAAAACTATTTATTGTTAACCAACGTTTAACGTTTAACGCCCCTCTTTACGCTTCGTCAGGACTGTAAGAATGACGTTCTGCTACCAACTGAATCTTTGCTTAACAATAAATAGTTTTCTTTTACTATTTTTATACCTTTATTGACCGCCACCACTATGTTCATCCAATTAAATAAATGTAGCTTACAGGTTAAAATTAAACATTTTTATTTTATTTTCCATACAATGGATTAAGTGGAGAACTGCGCTTTTAACACTCAATGATCCAAATAAAGGTTTTAGTTATCACTAAATATATAGAATAAAAATTTAATTCGTAGAATACAAACACACAATTCATCTTTGTAGAATTTACCTGTGTTGTGAAATATGACTAGAGATTATTTAAATTATTATTTTATTGTATTTATTTATTTTTCCATGTATATAGTTTTATTTTGCGCATTTTCTTTAACCTTTTCGTTTGTATTTATTTTGAGAGAGATTTTATTTATTTTTATGTACTCTTTTTTTAAAATTTATTTATTTATTTTTATGTTATTTTATTTTAGTCTGAATGTGATCAGTCATCACTATTACCTATTGCCCATAACGTTGTGGTAGATTGTAATATCTATCAGTAAATAAAGTTTGGAATAAAAGAAAAAACAAAATAATATCTGTGATCGGTTTTGAATATTTTTGACCAGGATTCTGTTGATTGTAAGGTATCCCACCTTTCATTTGAGCTTGAGAAATCATTTAAGCAGAGATTAATCAAATTTCTTAACATAATATTTATGTTAATTTTTTTATTTCACAACATCGTGCGTTTTACATTATAATAAAAGCTATTGTGAAAATATGATCTAAAAGAAAATCATAAAACT
>NW_027112585.1:495467-500575 GCF_000696795.3 Halyomorpha halys
AATTTCACCACCACCATTTACATTTATAAAAATACATTTGATAGTTTTTTCTTTTAGGGTCCGCATTACTAAGAGAGACTCAAGGTGCAAATATTGTCTGTCCACTCTCACGATTAGACATATTTTTGAAGAATGTACTCACTATTTGCCAACAATAAACAGGATAGAACTGTCCACAAATTTATCAGAAGCTCTCAAAGATGAGGAAGCTAAAATTACATTAGTGTTTGAATTTTTAAAATCACATCGCCTTCTTTCTAAATTATAACTCCTCTTCGATTTTAATTTTTTTTTTTATTTTTTTTTTTTACTTTTATCATGCAATAGGCGTTAATGACCAGAGGGTTTTACGCCTTTTAGCAACAATCAACAACAACAAAATTAAGGTGATTAATAGATACTCAAAAAAATTATATAATTTTCTTAGTTGCTCAAGCGTAATATGAGGCCAAAAAGGAACTATATGATTGTAATCGTTTCAAATAAGCAATGTGCTTTTATTTACTTATTATTTTGCTTGTCTTCAATATTTAGTTTAGTTTATGAAAATATCATTAATTATTAAAAATATCAATAAATCAAAACTGAGGTGTTGAGTGAGCAGTGATTATTGTAATGTCTGATTTTTAAAAATTACCTTTCAGAAATTTAAAAACCGGAATAGAGAAAAAAACAATAAGTAAAAACTGCAAGACAGATAGTTCTTAACACTTACTCTCCTAGGATAATATGAGATAATTAGTGAACTATATTTTTACTAGTTATGCAGTATTTATCTCCTGAGTAGTAATGAAATATTTTTGCTGATTCTGTGGAATAAAATTAACCCCTCACAATTCTTTTATAATTTAGCATTGAACAATTTTTCTTAATTAGTATTCCGTAGCCAGTCTGTTAATTTCCACCTGAATGGCGGACATTTATCATTAAATTCCTGCTATCATCCCTTACTCCTCTCCTGCATCCTATTTTTTTCCAGAGCTATTTTCCCCTCTGTGCGGAATGAGAGTAATGTGTTAGTGATGCCGAGCACGTAGTGGTGGGGCGTCCTCCCGCTGTAATATCGATTTCCATTCATTTCTCCAAATATCTGTCTCCTCTGGAACAAAGAACGGTGATAGATCGCAGTGTGTGGCCAACTGTTCGCAAAAGTCCGCTGAGCAAGTGGAAAACGTGGTGCATCAGACCCTATTGGAGGGAATGGGGGTGATGTTTCGAGATTTGTGATAAAAGTTTCCATTGGAAGAATTAATGAATATATATTTGTATAGAATTTTTTTTCTTTTAGTTATTTTCACTAAGCCCGAACGCAAGGTAGGAAGAAGTCCACTGGGTCAGGTCAGTAGAGGCATAGGCTCAAAGCCATGAGGATCAATTAATATATATTTCTTGGTGTCATAATTGAATAAATTTTTAATTATTTCAACAATGGTTAAAACAGAAGAAAACTTATAGTCGTCTTGGGAGTTTGGAACATGCCTATTGTTAATTTTCACTACAGATTGGAAATCCGTCGCAGCCATTTTTCGTTAGAATGTCGTTTAGCAAATCGCTTAAGAATTTGATGCAATGGAAAATTGATCATCGTTGTTTTTTTTATTAACATCAAAGACTGATAATCATAAATGTATATTATATTCTTATCCAAATTCATTAATTTCATAATAACCGCTAAACTACAAATGATTATACTGTTAAAAGTCAGTACATCAACTTTTAAAACTTATTATTATAAAAATTATTGCTGAAAAATTTGATGTATATAAATTAATTTTTCATTGAGTTTGTTTTCTTTGACACCTGAACCTAAGATTTTCGAATGTAAAATATTTACAACATCGCTTATACCTTTCTGTAAATCCATGCATTTATAAATTTAATCGTACGTCGGAAGTAAAAGACCCTATGTTATATCTTCGTAGCTTTACAGGAGAGATGACTGATATTTTCGCCCAATTAAAGTTTATTTATTTTAAAACGTTTAATTCCTCTTATGACCAGTCCAGAAAATAGCCCTGTATACTTCCGGATAATAATGTATTACTTTTACGTTGTTTTTTTTTGTTGTTTTTTTAATGTACCTGCGATGTACTTGGCCACCTTTACTCCTCTCCTCCACGCTTCCGATTTATTGTCAATGTCTGTTTAACTTATCGCTTTGAATAGCCCCGCAAAGTGGCGCGAAACTACGGAACATTAGATAGTTAAAAACTATTTATTCTTTTTTGACCGCAACTCTTATTGGAGTTGCCCCTGACTGTAACCCCCTCCGCCAGTTTACGAACAATCATCGTATACTCAATTATCTACAATATAAAAGGATGTATACAAATACATTACAATGCAATGACAATAAAAGTGATATATACAAATACAATTGAAAAACAATAACAATAATGAAAAATAAATAAATAAAACAGCTCTCCATATACAAAGTATGCAAAAAAAAAAAAAATACAATTTCAGAGGAATATACATTTTCACTGATATTTAAAATCACAACATGTTATTAAGTCCCTAAAATAAACAGAAAAAAAAACAAAAAAAATTTTACAATATTACTGTCTAGAAGGGAGGTGAGGGGTCTCCAGGCTGTTGTCACACAACCTTTGCAGGAAGCTTCAAGTGTTCTAGATGAATCGTTCTACGCTTTCTTGGTTCGTTTACACTTTCTTTGGTGACAACGTTATGCTCTCTAAAGGTGGCGACTCAGAATGGGCCTCTGGAACTGGGAGGAGTGTTCTCGACCCCATTTTGATTTAAAGCTCCTAGATTCAAGACGGTCTGAGTCAGCTGTTACTTCGATGTCAGCTGATTGAGGGGATCAGCTGATCGAATGTATATGAAGAGATGTACCGAACCCAATAAAGCCAGTATATTACAGCTGTTCAAGCGTGTCAAATCTTATTCCTTCTTCTCTTTTTTGCCATTTTGCTTTCACCGATACTTTTTTTTTTTAATTTATTTATTATTATTTACAACTTGATACATATATACACATCAAGTAAATTTCCTGTAAGTGATATTATGACATGATACAAACATGTGGAGAAAGTACCTATTGATAGAACTCCGAAAACATTACAATGGAGAAGATCTCGAAGCCATCTTCTTTTCAGACGCCTAGGAGGATTGTTAGGTAGTGAAGGAGAAGCCAGGTTAGAAACGGGTGGTTAGGAAGTTTATCATGGAAGGATTGGTATCTGGTTCTGGCCAAATCGGCAACATATGGGACATTGAGGTCCTGATGGATGATTTGCTTTGTGACAAATTAAGGAGCATTAAGGATTTTACGAAGGATTTTGGACTGTAAGGATTGGATTCTAGAGGAATTCGATGGTTTACTGGAGCCCCATAGCTCAACTCCCTATGTCCAGATAGACCTTATAACAGTCATGTAGATCAGTCTTTTGTAATGGACTCGAATTTTGGACCGTTTGTCTAGTAAATGTTGTAATAGTCGGATTCGAAGAGCAGTTTCCTGGTTTTTTTGTCGTGTGTGAGGATTCCATGTCAGTCGGTTGTCCAGATTTATCCCTAAGTAACGGATCTGTTCAACAGGAATAAGTGGGGTATTATTAAAAGAAACTGTGAGACAAGACGAAGGTTTACGACAAAGGGAAAATGGGATTTGGTGGGATTTATTGGAATTTATTTTAATCCTCCAGTTTTGGCACCATTCTTCAAGGGTGGTGATGTGGGATTGGAGGGTTTGGGATACAATGGAAGGATCATTATTCACTGACAATAGGCAGGTGTCATCGACATACGTGGTAAGAATAGTGTAAGGATGTCAGCTGTAAAAACTGTATAAAGGATAGGACCAAGGATACTACCCTGAGGTACACCAGCAGACTGAGGAAACAGGGATGAATAAGCGCTGTTGTGATTTACTTGAAATAACCTGTCTGAGAGATAAGAACGGATAATGAGATAATATGTAGGGGGTAGGAATTTACGGATCTTGTATAGCAGTCCTAGGTGCCAGACTCGATCAAAACCCTGTTCTACATCAAGAAAGACTCCCGAGCAGTACATTCCGTGCTCCAATGAAGACGAGACGATGGTATTCCTGGATAGTGGAGTGGTATGTTCGGAATCCAAACTGGTGATCTGGGATTATGTGGTTGGAATCTAGGATGAGGTACAGGCGTTTTAAGATAAGTTTCTCAAGGATTTTTCCCATGATAGGTAACAGAGGACGGTAAGATGGCTCAAGATGGGTGTTCTGGCGGCTTTCGAGGTTTGGGAATCGTTTTGATTATGGATAATTTCCATGGGTCAGGAAAATATGTTGATCTGAGGACAGCATTGTAGATGTAGGTGAGGAATATAACAGATTTTCGAGGAAGATGTTTTAAAACATGGAATGTAATTAGGTCATAACCAGGAGCTTTGCGGGTTGGTAACTTCTGGATGATGTTGGATATCTCTGACAGATGAAATGCTTTAGGTGACAGGGTCATTTGGAGTAGAGTATTCAATTCTTCTTCAATGTGTTGACGGTTGGTTGAATTAAGGATGTCAGAGTGTGGCTCACAGGTTTTAGAAAGATACTGACCAAATATTTGAGATTTTTTTTCGTCCGATTTTGTCCATTTTGAGATTCAGTAAGAAGTGGGTGATTTAAGTTCTTGAAGTTGAGAAGCTTCTAAGTAGTCCTCTATAAAGATGTGTCAGTAGTCGCGAGGTTTTCAGTTAAGTTAGTTAAATTTTGGGTTTTGAATTTTTTAAGTTCTGTTTTAAGTTTGTTTGTCAATTTAGTATAATATGTTTTATCTGTTGGGTATCTAGACCTGTGCCACCTCGCTCTTGCTCTGCGTTTTTCCTCTAATAAGATGCAAATGTGGTGTGGCAAATTAGTATATATGGTATTATTAGTTTTACTGATAGTTGTATTGTCGTATATGCAAAATCTTATAGATTCTATAAAGTCAATATCATGTTTAGTATTAAGTGGAATTTTTAAGTCTAGTTTGTTTTCTAAATCATCACGAATTTGTCTCAGTTAACTCGTCCTTTAATCAATGAGGGCTTAGGAACGAAGTTCGAATGTAAGAAAAGGATAACTGGATTGTGGTCTGGGGAAAGTCACCAATTCTTAAGTT
>NW_027112585.1:500625-518041 GCF_000696795.3 Halyomorpha halys
TATATACATATATATATATATACATTTAGTTGTGGTGTCACCATTATTGTCTAAATTTGAATCAAGTTGCTAGTTGAATCTAGAATTACGTAAGTAAATTCTAGGGGCATGTTTAAACGATTAATTTCTCAGAATTTCTCATAATATCGTTTTATTAGTTTTGCCATTAAATACTCCTTGCCTCCAATATCTCTGTGCCAATCTCGAAATTGGAATTACGTTATTAGAAAACTGAAGGAATTCAGCCTGTCACGAGCAATCTTTTGTCGGTTAATCTATTTTCTTGACCTCGTTTCCAAAATAGATTGTAGGTTTGCAGACCATCGCGTCAAGAAAATATCCGTTACATTATCTAGTTCAGTGAATACATCGACCCGTTAGTCCAAGGATCTTAAAATACCACACTACCTTTTAGATACAATCTAGAAACTATAAATGGAAACTTCTCTAAATATGTTCGATTATAATATTTTATATAAAAGTAAATAAAAATCTCTACGGATACATTATCAGCAGCATATTTCACGTTTTTTGCAATATTTTAGTTTACGTGATAACATTACGCATTTAATCTCATTTGGTTTTGAATTAAAAGAAATTTAGAATCGGAATTTCATAAATGAAACAATAATGTTCTAATCTGTCGGGTTAACGGTTCTTCTCAAAATACACATTACCGTCAGCTAATTAATTCTGTGACTGCTCGATTTCGAAATATATTGATTTATATTATTTTTTTGTGCTAGGTGAATAGAGGAGAGGTTGTCAACTAGATTTTTTCACTTCAGGATCCTTATCACTACTCCTCGGCTCATCCGATAACCAGTCTAGAACGACCCGGGTATTCGAACCACGCACACCTCTGAAACCCTTAAGCAGCGGTATTATCGATTTTCATACATTAGAGCCCGCTAGAACTGGCGCTATCTCCGTCAGATTTATCGTCCTTAATTAACCCGATGTTCCTGGCACCGGATGCTGGCAGCCCACACTCAGATAAGGTGCACTTAAGGACTGAATCTTCCTCCGGGTGCTTAACGTTCAGGACCGTCCTCGGGTACTTTTTTTTTGTTATCAGTTTTGTTCTTCAATTGAACGTTGGAGGATGAAACTGATGGTAAGAGTAAACTGACTGATCGGTATGATGAAAAATCTTACCCAGCTTTCATTAATTTTAATTAACATTAACCGATAAATTCTGATCACTTCTCCTTGATTTGATAAAACTGTTAGAATAAAGGAGTTCTTTTACTATTGATGATCTTTATTTCAAGTAAATATTCTTATTATTTTTAATTTATTTTATTTATCTCAATTATATGAACTATATCAAGAGGAAAGCCGACTTCAGGTAAGGGCTAGGCATCGCATAATTAAATGGAATGTCATCACCCAACATTAACAGAAACCGACGGCAGAGGCGGCTAAAGATAACAAATACCTGTAGGCTAACCAAATATATATATATAAATGTATACTCATTGTCGAAAATTTATTTATTTGATTTAGAATTTTGTGATCTTTTAACACGTTTTGGTTCATAATATTTAAAAATAAATCTTTGTTATGGATAAAAAAAAAAAAAAGAGTGTAAAGTTCTAAGTTTCAAGATAGGTACTTAAAATCAAGGAAACAAATGAAAAAAAAAATCTTTTATCATAGTTAACCTCAAGATGGTCTTCACAAAGTGACATCACCATTGGACTTTGATGGGTTTTTTTTTTTATACGGGCAATTTTTTTTATGCTCGGTATAATAATTCAAAAATACTTTTTTTTTATTCGTAGTTTACTGATGTATAATTTTTCTCAACCATAAGAAAGTGACCAAGAAGGAGACCAAAACAGAGTCGGATGCAGTTGAACACTGCAGAATTACAAATCATTAGAAAGTCGTTGCCCAAGATTGACAGAGGAAGCTGGTAGAGGTGACTAAAAATCTCCGATTAAGAAAACCTAAAAAGGTGTGTAGACTAACTGAAAAAACAAATATGAACCTAAAAACGATTAAATGTACGAATGGAATAACCCCAGCTAATATTTACAATTTTGAATTTTAGTTAGTGGTGTCACATGTTCAGGTCTTTTTTGCACTAAGAAGAAAATAGGAAATAACTGATTGCGAAGAGAATAGAAAATGATGATACAATGGTATAATATTCTAGACAGAGAAATTTAAATACACGCCACTTCGTTATTGCAGCAACGACAAGTATGAACATTTTATGATTTTATTTAATGTTTAACGGATTCCCAATTCAACTTTATTTTAAGAAAGTCAACAAAATATGTAATGAGTTAATCCTTGGCTTTACTCGAAACATTACATCTGCCAGAGGTTCACAACGGGCGCTCCCCTTGAACCGCTCAACAAGGTTTCTTTCGATCTAAATGCTAATCCATAGATTTATCTCCAACTCCTTACTCCCAGTGAGGAAAACCTTAACTTCTTCGTTTTCTGTTGGAGACGTAGAGAAAATTCGAATAGTATTTACTACTTTTACTATCAATTCTTCTCAATTTTTATGAATTCTGTAATTTAGTTATTTGTTTTGTATAATAGTTCACTGAATAGTCGACTATTATAATATTAGTTTTTATTCATTTACAAAATTGAATTTTTTTGTATAACTAATAAAAATAAATCTCGTAAATGTGATATGAGTTTTATTACAATAGCATAATAGTCTTGTGGAGATACTACCCATTGATAGCAATGCAATAACATTTCTACATAAGTAGGCCTTCAGGTGCTTCTGTTCAGGCACCACGGATGATTCTCAGGAATAGAAGAGGAAGCAAGAGTAGAAGGTTTGGGTTTGAGAGTTCAGAACGGAAGGACTGATTTTTGGTTCTGGCTAGTTAGGCTACCTGCGGAACTTAGGGTCTTTATAAATGATTTTATTTGGATTATTAAGGATTTACGTAGGTTCAAATATTCCTTAGTATAGTAAAACAGTTTTTTGCAAATGACAGAAAGTGTTGTAGCTTTACAAATCGACGTGCAGCTTCTCGTATTTTCATCCTTGTTCGAGTATTCCAAGTTGGTCGTTTGTCCATAATATTAAATAAAGCTATATTCAAGAAGTTAAACGAAACTTTAAAATGTTTCAAATACTCTAATTGTAGGATTTACATATTTATATGTGAACAGAAAAACATGATTATTTGATTCCATAAAAGATGTATTGAATCTAATAGAAAAATCATTGAATCGCGTGGCCCTTATTTTATTTTAGAACTCTCTACTATTACTAATTTTGATTCCTAAATAAAACTTCACGTCGCCCATTACCGATTTAAGGCTCTACAAGTTACAGTTTTTAGGAACCTAAAACCACTTTTATACACCACTTACAACGACATGAAATACCACCATTAAGATTTTTCATATTTGTCAACTACTTTACATTTCATTCTTAAATAATTATGACCTGGCTCAAGAGTTTTCGTTTTTCAGGCATAAAAGGATCTCCCGCTTCACCCATAATAAAGAAATATTCTCACCTTAAATTCTAAAGAAAACATCAGATTTGTATTGTACAATATGAAACAGTTAAAAATATTATTAAAAAAATGATAATTTTTTTCATTACTTATTTTACAAAGTGTTAAAAATAAATATATGCAATAAATAAAACGAATATAGCTGAGATACATTTTACACACCAGGACACAATAAAGTTTTTCTAACTGGGAGTTGAAAAGTGTTTTTTGATGGAAAAAATATGCTTGTTACATTTTTTCCAAAAGACTCCACAAGTACGCAATTGATAATTGACTCAGTGGGCAAGGGATAAATATTCGGCCGTAGGGGGTGCGGTGGCAGGGGACAAAATTACGGGTTGGAAACCTTCCAAGCATTTTTCCGAATAATTGTACCCTTCCTCCTTTTTATTTCACTCTTTCCAAATCCGGTCCAAAAGGTAAATGGATCATCTCCCCTGGCGCGCCCAATTTCCAACTCTACTTCAATCCTTCCCATAAATATAGGAGGGAGATAAATAAACAGTAAATCTTCTATCTTTTATATTTCGGCCCGTTATGGGCGAATCTCTCTGAAAAATAGGTTTATTATACAGGTTTTAATAAATATGAATATTAATATATTTTTGTAAATGAGGAGAAAATGGTTGAAGGTGCGGTCAGTGGAGAAGAAAATTAAGTACTACATCGATTTTACCAAAACATCGGCTTGAAAAGGTATAAACGGGTCCAAATGAAAAGATCGATATTTCATAAAAACGAATTTCTTTTCTTGTGGATCCTATTATCCTATTACGCTGAGATATATTACAGACCCACAACAAAGATTGGCAATCATGTATTTTTTGTTTTTTTTTATTCATTTCTGTCATTTATTTCTTATTCAAAACGATATTCTTTTTATTAATTTATTGAAATTTACAACTGTATTAAGTTTAAATACCTACTAGTAAATGTGATGTGTGTTTCATTACAATGGCATAATACAGACTTGTTGAGAAACTAACCGTTGGTAACATAACAATGAAATTTCTGCATTGGAAGGTCTCGAGGCAATCTTCTTTTAAGGCGCCTCAGAGAAATGTCAGTGTTCAAAGAGGAAGCAAGGTTAGATTAGATAAGTTAGGAGTCTAGAATGGAAGGAGTGATATCTGGCTACATATGGAACATTAAAGTGTAATGGATGATTTTATTTGTTACCGAGTATATGGGAAGAATTCTTCATTGAGGAAGAATATGGGAAGAATTCGATGGTTTGTTTGACCCGAAAGCTTAACTTCATGTTACCATATATAGCTATCGCCCAAATTATAAAAATTTTATTTTTATTTTTTTTGTTTTTTGATAATAACTACTCTATTTATTGATAAGTATTATTTCAATCCGTCACAAACATGGGCAATGAGTTATATTGCTAATTGAACACATTCATACCAATAATAAAAAGAGATAAAATAAAATTATATAAAGAAAATCTCTATTAGATATAAATAGAAAAATAAATAGATAAAATGAACATCATCATACAATGTAAAATAAATTATATTCAATATTTACAATCTCGACCTGAGGATCCCTGAGCCCACTTTATCCCCCACTTATGATGGGTAGAGCAGAGCTCTTCGAGATCCTAGCGCAGCCGTCGCACCAAGTTAATGAGCCAGTGGAGGCTGAGTAAGTGCGCTGAAGCCACAATGGGCAGAGCGGAGCATCTGCCAGAACTCCAATTTTTTTATATTATTTTACAACAGGTCTATAGCCACAGCCGTTTCAACCTTCGAGGTGGATTATAAGAATGGGTGGAACTGAATAAGGATTGAACTAAAGCATTAAATGGAAAGTTTTAAATGGAATTTTGAGAATTTGATTATGAAACAAAAATTAATTTGGATGAGTCACATAATGTAAACATATGAGTGGATTTGAATGATAAAGGAGTGATTCAGGTTAATTTCTTGTGAAAATATGAAATTTTATGTAGTTGAAGTTGATTAAATTTATGTAAATGATTCATTAATATTTAAATAAACATTATGTACTTTTTACTTTTTAATTTACAACAATTCATCTTGTAGTAATAAAACAAACTTGACATAAACATTGTTATTATTCTCTGATTTCCTGGTTTTATAAGATAATCAATTTTAAAATAAATTAATAATGAATAAATGAAAAAAAAGATTAAAGCGTTAATTAAGGGAATACACTGTTTTATATATCGGTTTTTCATTAGATTCATTAAACATTTTTACGCTTAATAATTAGATTATGTTTTAATTATTCTAAATTAAATCGTGGTATCTCAGTGTGTTCATAAATATGTATGTTCTTTTATTTAATCAACAATGACCGATACGTGTGATATTAAATTATTTCACATAACTGACCTTTCACCTGTTACGTGGTTGTTTGTGGTAGCACAAGCTTTCCGCGAAAGTTAAATATAAAGTTCCTAGTAAATCACATTGTTATTTTCGTATTTTTACTAATTTATTTTAAAATATTATAGAATTAATATCAACCATTTTTTGATTGTTACAAATATTTTAACTATTTTATCATATATATATTTATCAATAAATAAACATACTTTCGATTTGAAAATATCCTCTCTATGGTGAAAATGAAATAAATAAAAGCAAAATCATTGAACCAGTATACGTAAAAAAAAAAATCAAAATATTTTCCTATCATACAGACTTAGCTAATTTAAATACATTTCATGCAAACACAGTATACGTCATTCAAATATCCATTAGGCAAGTCTATCATTTTAGTAAATGTTAATGCAAGTTTTCTAGAAAAACGTCATAATTCTCTGAATAAATGAATTGCAGCTATTAAAACGTAAGACGTATGTCAGGAGACCAAATTAAAATATTATAAACAAGAAAACACTTGATACTTTGTTTATTTTATAGACTTATTTAATGCTTTTAAATTGGTAATTTTCAGAATTTTGAAAATTCCTTCTAGAAGCCAAGACGTCGATATTGACGTATTATAAGTTATAAAATCATATATAGAGACCTGATCGGATTCTTTTTTTATTTAATATATACGTATATAATTTATAATTAATGAAGTGATGACCGCACTCTGACCGAATTTAGCCTTTAAGTTAAATCATTATCGCCATTATTAGTAACAAATAAGCGCCATTAAAATTACTAATGATCTCCATAAAATCATTACAGCTCTAATGCGCTTCAAGTATTTGTAATCACTGATCGTAAATTTAACCTAATTTACTTAACTCAGATGCATTTATCCACCATTAATTACGGAATAATCAGAATTCTAAAATTATTGATATTTAGAGGTATTTCTATCCTATTCTATTCTATAAGTGATTTTTAATTGAAGCTTATGATTCTCATGAGTTTTATAAAAAATACATTACATAATAGAAATAAGTAAAAGAAAAAAAGTTAAATTTATATTCTTAGCGATATTCTATTTAGTTTTCACGTTTTCATCCACGTGTATTGCCAGTTTTAATCCGCGCGTCGAGTATTGGAAGTTTGAATAAGATACTGGATTCTTGTTTGTTGAATAGACATTCTTAGTATTATTGTATATTTAACTCAAATAAACTATGTATTTCCCTAATACAGATTATATTTAGAATGAGTATAGATCTCTACGGATATGGAGTTCTCTAATATAATCTAGTTTAATCTTATTATTATAGTAAAAGCTGCAAGTGCAACTAGTTTTTGCGTGATCGCAGTGCAATGGTAACCTAAACTGGCATAAGCCATCCACCGCCTAAGCCTTGCACATCACCTTAAAATGCAACAAGGCAATCGAAGGAATTACAAACTACCAGATATACATATACCTACCTATATGTATGTATTACATTACTTATTTCGTCAGGGGGGTACAAAAAAAATAAAAGTAGTTTTGACCATTATTTATAAACAATAAAGGAAAGATAAGAAAACAATATATTTCCCCCTATTTCTTGTAAAAATTGTTCCTAGTCATGGAGTTCAAACTGTTCAATTTTCTTTGTATAAAAACTATTAAATTTCTACTTTAAAAAATAATGTTTTTAACTTTCTTTTTTGTAATTGTATCTATTTAATATTTTTCCGCTTCGTGCCACCATTAGACTAGAGGTACCATTCATTAATGATTTATAATTGCTTAAGAATTTGAATTTCATTTAAATATTGCATAAATTGGTATTGAAATTTAATATTCAATATATTCTCCAAGCTTTCTTGTACAATTAAATTATATTAATTTTATTGTTTATTGTCACCTGTTTCTGGCTACACACGTATATGTCAGTGAAAAATTTCCATCTATTAGGTAGTTAGTACTGAGTAAAAAGTGAAATCAATCATCCTACACAAAAATTATGATTACTTTTATAATCAATTACATAAAAAAAAAATTAGAATACAATAACAGTAACGCTTTATGTATTATTATGTTCTTTTTTCTTTAACGAATTGATTATAGCACCAAATATTGACTTTTTTCACCCCGAAATAATCTATTTTTCATTAACAATGTCGTGCTTACAGATTAAATTACAGAAACTACCTCTACGCAGAATAAATAAGTGCCGAAAGTATGAGCTATATGCCCAGTTCAGGTTGCTCGATCTAAATGATCTTGAAAATAAATAACACTATGTTTTGACTAAGACCATTTGGCCTAGCCAAGCTTTATACAACACTGAAATTCTGTATTTTTATTAAATTGTTTCAAAAATTAAAACAGAAAGTAATATTTATAAAAAAAAAGTTTAAATGTATATGTTAAGCAAGTTACTTTCAAGTGGCTACGATGACAGTTACTGGAGTTGAGAATAGGTAGAATTGAAATTAAAAAGTTCAAAAATTTTCTGTAAAATTTGTATGATGATGCATTGAAAACTTTATTGAACGTATTGTTAAAACACACTAAATTAAAATATTATTTTTTAATTATATTAAAGAATTAATGCATCATTCTATAATTGAAAACATTATTTTGAACCACTTATATATTCGAAGAATGGCATACACAACTTTGAAGTTTAATTATAACTAGCAAATGTTTATTAAATTTAAAAAATAATTTTTTTATTATCAACCATTTCTCTTTAAGTTACAAAATAGTTGGTATTAAATATCATTTATCTTACCGATAGTAAATATCAACGTTATCAGTCCAATTACAAGGTTAGTTGCTACCACTGTCCATTACAGATAAGGGACTACTTATGATGCCGATATCTCTCTTTCTACTAACCGATGTTCTCCGAGAATCCCAAGTTTGGCAAGTAAGTCTTCTTCGTCTGAATGTCCCACCTGAGCTTAACCCCAGATCCTGAAGGCATTTTTAGATTGGAGGGCCCTTAAAGCCGGGAGATAGTCGGGCAAACGGCCAAGCAAGGGGTGCATGCCCTTAGAACAGCCTGCACCAAATCTACTGTTATACCTCTTAATGTAGGAAAGGCAAGTACTTCTAAAGAGTACTGTGTGCAAGAAAGTAAGTTTAATATTTATAAAAAAAATTAAAACAGATTATGAAATAATTTATGAATATGTGTAAGTACGTTGGCTACTGCTGCAGAAATAAAGGTAGTAAACCTCTTAAGATTTGAATGTTTTACAATTACATTTTTATTATACACAATATTAAGTTAGCCTTGGTAACTCCAAATCAAGCTTAGCCGTTCTCGTGGGAAAGTCCAGTGGTTATCTCCCAGCCACGTCATCAGATGTATCGTACACTCAGAACTAGATTGTATTTATTTAAGTGTTTCAACCACTAGGGCCATTTACACTGAATTTACAAAGTTAGTAGATTACTATTCACATATTTACAAAGTTACATAAAATTACAAAGTGAGAAAGTTGAAAATTAACAATTACTATTACAAGTTACATTACATTACAATTTACAAATTTACAATTACAATTAGTTAGACTATATATGATCATAAATATTAATGATTTTTAGAAAGTGAAAAAGTTTTGTTATTGTTGTGGGATCTTCGCTCAATATCTCCTGTAAATCTGAAGAGAACCGATGTGGTTCGTGAGCAATACATTCAGTGAGAATATGCCTAATGGTGAGATCGTTTCCACAGTAGCAACACGTTGGTGCATTTTCTTTTTTCATGAGATGACCGTGGGTGAGTCGAGTATGGCCTATCCGAAGACGGGTTAATACCACATCTTCTCTCCGTAGCAGATTCAAGTTTCTAGTTGGACGTTTCACTGTCTGTTGGACCATTCTTAACTTGTTGTCTCTCATGGTGAACTACTCATCTTGCCACTCTTGCCATTCAATTTCTTTTATCCATGAAATAACATCTTTGCATACTGATGATATTACGACTTGGCCTGTCTTTATAGCTAGTCTGGCTAGCGAGTCTGGCTTTTCATTCCCAGTGATCCCACAATGACCAATGCAGAACTAGATTGGAAAATCAAGCGAAATTTTGAAAGTCTAGATGGAATCGTGTCAGTGACATACAGGATGTTAACGTCATGGTGTCAGGCTTTGTTGGTTACGGAAAATGGAGAATAATAGTGTTACGATACCTGTTCAAGACGTGGAGTAGGGTCATGTTTTTTAGTGTGTGAGGCTCCTACGATATTCTTTACTATAACAATAATAATTTTTAAATCACTTCCAAGTTCTTTTTTTTTTTTTTTTTGCAGAACTAGAGGATAAGGAGAACGCCCTTAAACCATTAATAATTTTAAATCCATCATTTTTAAGATACAGAGAGAGATAACAAAAACACATATGTAGTTTTTAGTACAGAGAAAGGTAGAAGTAAGATGCGTGAGTTAGGAACAAGATGTCTACTATATGATATAGGGCAGAATATAATACAATCGGACTGTGTATGGCTTGTGCATAGATAAAAGCCTAAAATTATTTATAGCTGTCCTTTTTATGCTACATATGTGCAATAAGGGCTTTAATAAAATTAGAATCTATCCGGTTTAAAACTCCCGAAAAATAAAGTGTTGTAGGAATAAAATTATACATCTCATGAAACATTACAGTCACACTTTTGAAAGATAAAGAAATCTTATACTAAACAAAATTAATATTATAAAAATCTGACCAATACTTACAAAGTTAAAAGGAATCGATTCATGTTTATTTTAAAATATTTCTCACAAGTTCCAAAGGAAACCCATTTCAAATCTATTTCTTTATAAAATTAGAAATTTTGTTTTTAAATTAAATTCTTTTTCGAAAATGGAGCTGTAATATTCCAGTTATTATGTCATGGGAGGCTCCAAACGTGGTATCGATTTCAATGAAATTTTTTTTGTTAATACTGTCCTAGGATTCTTGAGTTTATTAAAAAATTATTTCACTAAGGCCGAAAAATCCACACTTTAACTCATTTAATACTATCAATAATATTTTTATCTTATTTTATGCAAAAAAACCAAACAAAAATTGATTGGTGAATAATAACCATTAAAAATCTGCAAAATAAATGTGGCATACGATAATATGAAAAATATCTAAAATATTTATTGCATCGACTCCTAAGGCTCATTGAGAATACGAGACCCCTGGGATATATGTCAAATATATTTTAACCTCGTATTACAAAAAAAATGTTTTATTGAAATCGATGATCGCACTGATAGCCTGGCTCTTGTAAGTATCATTTTTAAGTTATTCTAAAAACTTCTTTTTTTTATTAATTACCTTTTTAAACTACTTAAAATCCGTAGTGGGACCTTTTTTTTTAACCAAACCTTCCGCTCATGTACATATTAAAGGAGAACCATCATTAATAATTTCGTCATCATAGGGAATGTTGTTGAGATAAAGTGATCAATACGTCATTGAGCAAGTGGTTACAGGCCAGTTTTATTACCCATACTTTATTTGTCTATAACTTATCTTGTATAACTAAACAGTGCACAACTTAGAGCTATTAAGCCCCTTCTTCTTAAGATAAGAAGGTATTTTCGCTAACCAGTAGTTAAGACAAATTATTCTCCCTCTTCGTGCTATTATGCCAAGATGAATTGTTGGTTCTTGATAATGTGTGTTCGCTGACGGTTTTATGGTCCTTTGTTCATGAAAGTGCTGGTCCAAGATCTATAGGTATGAGAGTTGTCTATTAATTCCTTCTTATCTAGTGCCTTGGCAGACGCGAACTGTCCGAAATATATTGGCTCACGTTCCCCAAAGCTCCATCTTGTACTGATCCCATCTGCGGTTCTTTGGAAGATAGTTTTGATTTAGGGGATGTGTATGCCATCGAAAACTTTAACGGTTCCTTGATCTCTTTGTGGATGAGAATCATTTGTAAATACTTGGTTTGTTATTAGGGGAATACATGGCATTTAATGAATAAATCAAGTTTGATTATTTTCTCATCATTAATTACATTATTTAAATTAAAATTAATTATTGGAATTATTTTTTGTCATTTATTCTTATAGAATTATTCATGCATATTCAGTAAGATTTTTTTTACCCTCGTATACAAAATATACAGTGAATAACTTATAATTTTATATAAAATATTACTAATGCCATAGAATACATAAGAGAACCTTTACCATACATGACAATGGTGCGGCATGTGTATATTTATTTTGTACATAAAAAAAAACCTTATATCTTGTATTATATACAATTTTAAGATTTTAGCCTATTATCCTCAATAAAAGACTTTTGTCATCGAGAAATGAACAAAAAAATAACCTCTCGATATTTGATCATTTGCGCTTCAAAATAAGTTTAACCTCAAAAATCGAATACAATAAAATCAGTTCGTCCGCCTTTCACCAGGATTCACGATACTCATGACTATCATTGGTCAATTTTCTTTCTACTGAAGGTAAACTTTTAATTGCTTGAGGTAACTGAGAAAATTTAACCAGGAAAAAAATCTGTAATCGAAATCATTAATCATAAAATTTTGACAAAATATAATCTTAAATTGGAATTTGAAGAAATTAGAATAATACTAATTCATAATGTGGAGTGGAGGCTTAAAATTATATAGCTATTTTATTTGGCAAACTATGTGGTAACTAACTTAGAAATGGGGAAAAGAGAGGAGGGACGGAAAAAGTTCCTGAATAACGTGGGAGGAGAGACGAGAAGCTTTCAAATCTCGAGGAATAGATTGAAGTAAAAGGGAGTATGTTTACGATAGACAGAATAGGATCAGGCCCTTTAAAAGGGATCCTAAAGCCATAGTAAAAGGGCAAAAGAAGAATTTTAGTAACATCAAGATAATTCTAGTTTCTTGTTGTATGAAAGTTTCTAAAGACCCATAACACAAGTTTAGATAGAGATGGAGGTAAAAATGAATACCTTTTTAGGTTTATTACTTTATTATATATATATATATATATATATATATATAAATATGTACCGCTACAACCCAGGGTCAGGGGGGTCAGGGGTTAAGTACTTCATAAGGAAATAATGTTACAGAATCACACTCGACCACCTGATTTTTACACGATTAAGAGTACCCAATTTATGAGGCTGGGTGGGCCCCAGGAGGACTCTAGAACCCACAGGGTTGACTCACGTCTGCAGTGTAAGAGAAACAATTTTCTGCCCAGCCGGATTCGTACCCGGGTTCGACATATGTTCGAAACTTATTCAATTTGAATCTACTTAAAATTGTATATTTTCATGTCAGCTGAACACAAATAAATGAAAGGATTTAAAATATATTATATTCTAGGCTGCATTCAATTGCTTTAATCTTTGATATATTTTGTACGCATTGACCAATGTGTCTTACAAACGACGACGCCTACGAAGCTGAAGTTTTTTGTATTGTTTCCCCTAATGTTTTAGATAAGCAATAGTGCTAGGTTTAAAAAAATATAAATAAGTGGTTAAAAAAAAAATATTTCTAAAAACCTCTAACAAAGCTAGTTCTTCAATAATTTATTTCGAATTACTCATTGTCTTCCTTTTGATCATTTGAAAGCCTTTTCAAATACCTGTATAACAAAACGTAATTTAACTTAATAATTTAAACTATTTCATTCTTTCGATGTCATTACAACGAAATTCAGTATTCATACTAAATTACTCATTATATTTATAAAAATACTAATATAGAAATACTCATATTATGTCATTAAACTGCAAAAAAAAAGTGAACGAAGTGGCTGGTGACAACCAATTTATTCTTCTAAATTTATTAAATTTTCGAACGAATAGAAAAAAATTATATTCGTTCCTATTTGTCTGAACGTTATAATTGATTTACATTTATGAGTTAGCTTGTTATTAGTTGTTCAACATTTAATTTTAATGTTAGTCATTTGTAATATAATTGTTCGGAAATCGCTATTTCTACCTATATTGCTTATAGATATCGAGAACTCACCCATTGATCAAGAGTATGTTATATTGATAAAATTATATTTTAAAAACCATCATGTAATTTTTTATAAATATTTTGCAGTCTTCCATATTGGATATTACAATGCGATTATGTAGCGAAAGACGTACTGGTATCATACTGCTTACTTAAATGAATATACGTTTAGATTACGTAACTTAAGGCAGTGGCTTAAAGAACTCGGGCTTATCTCAATTAAGAGCAAGGCCTGCAGTATTCCTAACCACAACTGGGAGTGGAGGCAGTACTGTGGTGTGTGGTGACCTGCGGAACGTATTTCCTCTCGCCCTCTATTTCACTTGAGAAATTAGAGACCTTACTTCCTCACTTACGTTCTCGTTTACTTTACAAAGCTGGATGAACGCAGTACGAGAGAAATACTGCTGTCTGGAACTGACTTAGTTGGGAAAATGTTTTTTTTTTAAAAGCCAATATGTGACGATGGAAAAGGATTTCATATAACTTTGAAAATTAATATTTATATCCCTGCAAATTGAGTGATAATGCTGCCCTCAATTTCTAATCCATTTCTCTAATTTTTATGTTATAATTTCCTTAAAGGATTCACTAACAATAAGTTAGCCAAAACATGGTTTCTATCCTAAAATCTTTTTTTTTTTTTTATTAACCCGGGAGAGGTGAAGACCTAAAAATTTTCTTTATACTGGGAAATAAACGTATATATTTTCCCACTATTTCATCTGTTTTGTTTATACTTTTGTCTACCTTCGGTTAACCATTTGATGTTGTTACCGCCGCTTGTTTTTGTTACTCCCTCTTATTACCTTCCCCACTTATACTAAACTCAGTTTTGCTCTGGCCTCTTAACGTTAAAACTATGAATTTCTCTTACTAGTACATTACTAACGTGAAAACTTTTTTGCCTCACCTGAGCAATATGCTCATCATGACACACCCTACATACCTTTTTTATAATTATGAGCCGTGGGACGAAGACTAGAACTTTTACGAAATCTGGATTCTTCAGGCCCACAAGGAAGAGCTACAATGTACAATCTCAATTTCATGAATGTATTGAAAGTAGTCGTAAAAATATTTGTCTTCATCACATCCAATTACATAAAAAATAGTAAAAATCTTCTACCATGAGATAAATGCCCAAGGGACACCTCTTAGGGCACAAAACAGTAGGACATTTCTGCTGGGTTAAAGTACATTTAAATTGTTAAATGTTCAACTTAAACTAATTAAAATATGATACTAATAAGAATCGTCTATACTTATCATAAATATAGCCTCAGAATCCACCAGCTCAGTATCAGTGACGCTGTGCTCTGTTCTTAAAGATCCCTGCTTAACACCTCGCACGTGAGTGATGAAGCGGGCTTGGTTTCAATTTGTTTATTATTACATTTAGTTCAAAATTGTACCTATCTTTATTTATGTAAATCATATAAGTTTTCCTCTTTGTATTTATTTATTTGTTCATTTATGTATTTCAGGCGACCGAACGTAAAACAAGGTAACTAAAATTTTCTTGAATTGCAGTTTTTATATGATGATTTCATTAATTGTAGCAAGAACCTTTAAAAAATTTGATTTCTTAGAACAATAACATTCATATCAAGTTATGATTGAAAATAAAATATTGTAAGTAACAAACAATTTAACATTGTCAAAGTTTTCATGTTTGCAGTTACCATATTTTGCTTATAAAACGCCTCATTTTATAATTCGTGTATGAATTATCAGGTGATCAATTACATAGCTATCACTTATTGCCTAAGTCTGAGCAAATTTTGATAGTTATCAATAATTAAAAATCAATTACTATATTGACAAAACATAACAAGATAAAAGTTGAGAATCTACAAAGTTTCCATCATAACACTATACTATAATTCAGACCAAATTTACTAGTTGTATTTGATTGGTTAATGCATTTGTAAATTTCAATAAATAAAAAAATATATATTACGAGTATAATTAGAAATTAATTATTTTAAAATTTTCAAATAACTTAATTTATTATGAAACTATTAACTTTTGGTAACTCCACTCGATTTAAATCAAACCTAATGTTCTTATATCTGGGATAACTCACTATTTTTGTGATAATTCAAAATTCCATCTCGAAAAAATACGCTTTCATTGATAAATGTATTTTTTTATGGGTGGGACATGCTATGGAAGTGATATGAAAGTTATGGCTAAAAATATACATATGGATTTCAAGAATATACAAAATGAATTTATGATAATTGCACATTTTATTTGGAAAACTTTCTTCCTAATAAACGGCTTATTTGATACAAATTATTTATCTACATTTCTTAAAAATATATATAAATATTCTGTAATTATGTTATCTAAATAAATCGTTGGTATATTTGTGGCACTATTTATTATTCAATTTTCTTAATTTCCATTTACTTGTAATTATATAAACTGTTTCATATGGTTTGAATAAAATACCTGTTATTCCTATTTCATGATTTAATGTCTCAATGACCTAATGATTTCGCTCATAATTTATTAATAATAAAAATATTTTGCTCTGCTATTTCGGTGCAATGCCAAAGTGGCATATCTGCAAGTGTTTTTATCTTGGGTTCTGTAGCATTATAATGAGATTTTCTGGGTCCTTGTAATGCGACAGATCTAACAGAATGTTTGTCCTAAATAATTATAAATTAAATTTGGTTAAAATTGTCTTCAATCAAAGTTAGACATTGCTAGCTAAATTTAAAACAATAATTTAGACATATTGCCTTCTGAAATTTGCACATGCACCACTTTGGCATTGGACTGACTATGCATTTTACAGAAATCATGCAACTAGGTACTGGTATTGACGGTATAAGTAATAATAGAGCAGAAAATGACACAGGTTAGCCTGTAGGAGTGCAGTAAAAAGTTTGTGTAGGACTTGCCTTTACTCTTATAATCCATTCATGATTTGTTTACTAGTTTTTAGTACTTGGCGGAGTTCCCAAGTTCTCCAAGTTTTGGCCCTCTCCAATTTCATATTTATAAACTTGCTCCTATACTTAGACCCGAAAATTATTCATTAAGTTAACCCTTGCTGACTTCGTGGGACTTTCACAAAGTGACTGAGGAAAGGGCCTGCTTAATTGAGCATTTCAAGGAATATTGCCATGTAATAAAGTTTAGCTATTAAATTATACAAATTAAAAAATATATATATATTTTGGTTATTCAATGCTAAGTTAATGTAAAACTCAAATAAATTACGACTCGGGTTCATAAACGTTAGTAGAGAACTATTGCAAGTTATTTAAGTTTGACTGTAAAAAATACAAGATATTTGTAGTTAGATCCTATTTAGAACATTGACCCAGAAAAAACAAATTAATTTATGAAAAATACTGTATCTGTATAGCAAAGAGATCAATAACCAAAACTTATAAAGAAAGTTCTTATTTACTACTGAAACACTTTCAAAAAGTATAAAATTAAATCTCTTAAGTAAGTGAAAAATAATGTATAGAAAAGTCCACATTTTTCCTAATTTTAGTACATCAAATCATATTATTAAGAAACATGTACCAATATAGATTGTTTTATATATATA
>NW_027112585.1:518206-538259 GCF_000696795.3 Halyomorpha halys
TTTATCCATCAATTATCTACAATATTTAACGGATTATGGACATATGTTTTGTTTTTATTAACTAGTTACAGTTATTTCAGAGAAACTAGGTGGTATGGCAAGTACTTCAGGATAATCGATTACGAGGTAATCGATGAGGCTTTAAAAAACAAACCAATGATTAAGATTTTACCACCAAAACTCTTCCCAGCTCCCTTCACACCATTTCTATCTCTGTTTAATTTTATCGTTGAAAACTAATGTGTATTTATATTTTTCTTAGAACAATAACTGGAACTTAATACACATACTTTTTACCACAAGTATCATTTATTATTGTTCATTTATATACCGTTGCAACTAATTAATTAATTAACCCGTTAATTATTATTAGTAATTTTACATATTTCTTTTTAATTCTGCATTTCATTTAGTAGTTTAGTTATTTATTTTTATTAAATTTAAAAAATTGTTTTAAAAAATAAGATTGTTACCTTACCCTTTTCCCCTTTCTTTGCTAGTGGCTGGCCTTTTTCGTGTTTTGCTTTACGGACATCTTTGTGATAATTATTTTCATAGAAATTGGTCTGTTGTTTTTATTTTTATTTCACTTTACTTAATTTTTGTTTGAATTTTTTTCAACTCTAGCTTTTTATAAATCTTTATTATTTTTTGTCTCAGGAATATGTGACTTTTATATTACTTGTTTATTTTTTATATCATCCTAACGTTTCGGGTTCTTCTGCCCATTTTTATCTTCTTACTATTAATTTGTGAACTTTTTTTTTAATCGTTATTTTTTTCTTTTTCATTAATACTGTTTCTCAAATTATGTGTCTTTAATATAATACTGTTTTCCTTATGCCTATACATCTATCCAAATTTCATTTCATTTAACTTTATTTTTATCTGAAATGTTTTTATCCTCTAAACATTTCCCTTTTATTGATTTTCATATTTGTGCTACTATAGCATCTTTATTTTGCTTTATAAAGTTTTTTCTGTTTTACCTCTTGATATATTTACTAATTTTTCTTATATTATATTAATTAAGATTTTGCCATTTATTTTGCAACTATCAATTATTATGTATTATATTTACTATTTTACTTTATATTCTTTTTTTTCTATTGTCTCCTTTACAACTCACAAAAAAAAAACTTTTTTTCCCAAATATTCTTATGATATATCCATAACTTCACAGATGTAAGTACCAATTTTTAATCTGTAAAAATATCTGATTTAGCAGTAAAAGAATGTTTTAACTGATGCCAAATAGTGATATATAGTATACGTTTTTGTGTACAAAAAATATAATGGGATTAATTAATAAGGAACCTCAGAATGCAATCTTATTCAAATTATTGTACAGTAAAATGTTGTAAGTAATCTTATATATGTGAAATGATCCACTTGTATTCATTTTTAAGCTGTTTTTGTGGTGTATCGTAGATATATCGTTCTTCATACTATTTGCGTCAAGTGCTAAGGGCGATATACTATTGCTTTTACGATACCATCTTTCCATCTATTCCATTTACACGAAATATTGTATATTTTATTTTTATCTTTTCCCTTATTACCAGATGGGCATTGTGGATTATACAATTCGAATTGCTCTTGACATTTGTTAATGAGATGATTTAGACTCGTGCAAAAAAGACTTCAAATGATTTAAAATTTCATAATTAATGAATAATTTTAATTAATAAAAATAAATTATTAACAAATATAATCAAAATAATATATCTAACAAACAATACTAATAAATACGTAACTGAAGAATGAAAGGAACAATAAAAGAAAAATTAAACAAAAAACTAATATTTATAGATTCAATAAAATAAATATTAGACTTATATAGTGACAAATTAATTTAAGAAAAAGAAAACAAATAAATAGTGATAAAACATAAATACGAAGTTAATAGCAGAATATCTTGCACTTCACTTCGAGATAAAGTTAGACTTCCTACATAGTAAACCACCTTTTTCTAGAACTAACTGGAATTGATTATTTCTTATATACCAAGGAACGTGTGCTGAGATTATTATTTTGAGGGCCTTTTTTTGAGATTACTTTTTTTTTTTTCTTTTCGCATCAATTCACAACCGTACATCAGTAATGACCTTAATATTTTTTAATAAATGAAAATGGTTGTATATGGTTTTATTCTAGATTTTCTGTTCTGACGAGGGGTTGCATTACTAACCTAAATATATTGATATGTTATATACCGTCAATGTCATTTTTTGTAAATTTCGTAAATATATCGTCGTTTGGCACCGAAAGGTTTAAAGTAGAACAACAGTCACCTTCACAGGTGGATACCACCACCAAAAGTAGAACATATCGATCGGTGTGTAGTGACCTTTAAAAAGTGCCAAATCACTTGACAGAAAATCCTGCGTGTGAACGGGAAAATGACTTATTGGTAGTCGTTCTGGCCAAGACAGCATGGGCTGTGAGAAATCGCAAGGTAACGCCCTAATTGCACTTTCATGACCTCCTGCCGAATGATTGAGGAATCTCTTTACTTTTCTCAGATCTTCTTTGTCACCGTTTTCTCCTCCTGTCCAGAATGTTTTCTACTGGCTTACTATTTTACCCTAATGCAGAAAAACTATGTAATCGGTATTGGACAAAAAAAAATCTCATTCAATTTTACCATTTTTTATTTTATAAATACACCTTCATTCATTGTATCCTCTTTCCCTTTCATTTCAACAACGGATACAAATCAAAGGAGAATCTGGCTGGAGATGAAGAACTAGTGAATTTTAATTTATAGTGAAATTAAGGTAGTTTCATCCTAATTTTAGAGGCTCACGCGTTTCTTTTTTGTACCATTTTTGTTTTTCACTTGATATATAGAATATCGCCTAGTATTTCCAATCCAAGTTTTCGACAAAAATACTGGTTTTGATGTAAAAATACTGATAATAATAGAGTTCCCCAAAATAACCAAACCTCGGAAAATTATATAGGTGTGTATGAACAGCTTAGCTCAAGAAAGAAAAGTCGTATAAACCTAAAATTACATATCCAGTACACATGTATATCAGGAATGTTATAGAAACATTTTAGTTGAAATCAACTTACCTGAAGTGCCACTTTAGTGAATCCATTTATATATTCTTAGAATTTTTTTTCAAAAACGGTTTTTAAAATTTTGTTTATACTCAATAAATCAATGTAAAGTTAAGATTTATTTATTGTCAGATAGTTGTCCTCTTTGAAATAGGCTTTATTGAGGAATTTTTAAAAAGTCTTCCTCTAAAGTACCTTTAATTTTGTTTATATGAAATAAAAAACCAGTTCCAATTGTTAGCCATAATAAGCAATAGAAAAGTACTAAATATTAAAGAATTTGATAAATAATGAAAGGAGTAAAAAATGAAAAATAGAGCCATTCAAAAAGACATATATAGTTAGTTAACTATTCTCAAATTGTTCTATTATTGGCAAAAACATTTTTTTTTTCACTCCTTACTAAGTTTGTCTTTTAATATAACATTCCTTTTGTTTACCTTTGAATCTAATTGAATACCAAGGATTCACATGTCTTCAGCGACGTGCGTTACGGGTAATATAATTCTAGCCTATTTGACGTATATATGGATTTCAACCCCTAACCTGGAATTTTATCTTTATTTCTCCATTAGCACTGAGAAGGCTGAATAAGAGGATTCCAATGGCCGTGGGTCCTAACAGGGGCCCTTGTAATCCCCTTCGCTTCCTTCGCCATTGGGAGTGACAGGATAATAGGCTCCATCGCTTATAATGAAGTTAATACATGTTTGGGACCAGGAAGCGTTGTGAATTATAATTCTCAAATAAAAGAAATATGAGAGAAAATATAACTAATAGTTACCCTTCGACTACAAACTGCCTTTGACAGGGAGAGCCAATTTTTTCCCTCTCAGCTCACAGACGAATAGTAGCTAACTAAACAAGGAAGTTGTTCCACGACAATTAGCCGACTTCTGCTAATTAACCAGGACAGGTTTATTGCCTCCAGTCCACCTTAGGCTGATTCATAGGCCGTGAGCTGCGTGAGCTCTTTTAGCGCCCCGGGCCTAATTTACAGAGCGGCCTCAATGTTGCCCCGACAGTTTAATGGCTCGGCTAATATCGGTGTAATTGCTCCCGAACTGTTAATTGTCCTCACTAATCATATTCATCCTCACTTAGAACGTCCAATACGCTCAATCGAAAAAAAATAGGGTGTGCCTTAACAATTTTTTTGATCCATGATCTAACTAATTGTGAATCTTCATCATATTTCATAGATAATTGGGCGGTACATTTAATTCTAATATATTCATTAATAAAATCGGATTAAAAAAAAAAAAAAAGTTCCTCCTTTATAAAAAATATCATTAATTACGGTTTAAGGTATTTAAATAGAGTGTCAAAAAAGAAATAAATTTAAAAAAAGACGATTCGTACATTTATTTTTTTTAATGTTAAAACCGTTTCATATACAAGTACCTTAAACTTTAAAATCAAATCATAAATTTTGTAATTGAATTTTTATGTATTAGATAATAAAATCCAGATCAGCGAATCATCAACATCCACTATTTTTTTCTACTGTAAGAAATATTCCTTTCTATTTAAATTTTATCCTCTGCATTACAGAATTCATAATGAGCACATAATCTAAGTAACTGATTACAAACAAACTAAACTCAATCTACAAGTTAATTCTCAGCATAATAACTAACAAATTTACTTGCATAAGTTACAACATTCATATATACTTTTTTTCTTGTTATTTGACATTATCTATTTTTCAAATTACATATGTAGGATATGTAACAGGCAGTATTTATTTACATCAAGTTTAATAGACCCATGTTTAGTATAGAACACGAAATTACTATATTGCATACTTGTACATATATTCTATACTCGTAGGCATAGAAGATATTATGTTGTCTTTACTTTTATTATTTTTAAGTGTTTTATAGTTTAATTTTAACCACGTCAAGGCATCATTGTATTCCTCTTGTACATAATTATTTATAAAGTTAGGATATTTCCTTGTATATATAGTGGCCAACACTATTTGTATGGAGCTTTCTTCAAAGACGAATGAAAGTTGGTAAGGGGAAATAAAAATTGGAGCATGATCCAACATATATATTTTTTATTTATTTCAATTTAAAAAAATATATCATGCGTTATCTTCAGTTATATTACGGTTAAAAATTTATCTATACTAAGTTATGGTAGCAATTCCTGCTGACTCTACAACTCCGAGCCACCTCCCTCCACAGCTCCTATATATACCCCCATCAATCCCAAGCTTGTTAGATCTGTACTAGTAATAGTTGTAGCATGTCGTAATGTTCATTATACTATTTGTTTACCAATAAAGTTTTTTTTCACTTTATCTCCGTTGAATTTCGTAATTCTATACAAAGGATGAAATGAATGACATAAAAAGTAAATATTGCAGTTTTTTTTTTATTCGAAAAAAAAAACTAAAATGTCAAACATTTTTCAATGGAAGCTCCATATCCATTAAACTAATCATCACACATTAACAAGAAACAATAATTTATGAATTTATTTTAGTAAATAACATGAAAACTGCTGATCCTAGAAGGAGAAACCTTTTTAATTAGTGTATGCAACGAGCTTTAATTTGATTGCTAAGCATTTGTACAAGTAGAAGTCTCTGAAATTTAGTTTTTCATAAACTTTTTTTTTTTTTTTTTCAAACGAGAAATCAAGTTTTCGTGAATTTATGCTGGCAAATAACATTGGAACCTTTTCCTGTACTGTTCTCCCATTGTAAGATGATAAACATCTGTACGTCGTACATCGCAGTAGTATTTCCATGATATTTACCAAAATTAATACATACAACCTTGATTTTGCGTTATTTAAATAATAATGTTTCTTTTCAAAAACTACATAACGGGAACTAATGAAGAAAATTTATTGCTTTTGGTGTTCTTTAATAAACACATATCATCATCGTTATATATATTGATTAAAGACGCCGAACTTTTTTTTTAGATTATTTGGTGAAATGGTCGATTCAGGTAAAGTTCCAACATATATTTACGACAATGACACAATCATGGGTATGAACCAAACTGCTGATCCATAAATCCGTTAGATTTGCCATCTCCATACCGCTAACCGCTTCGTGGATTCAGTTAAGATACTGCTAACGAATGCACTAGTAATTCCTTAGTATGAGAATTGCCTAGTACCCGAGTTCCTGAGCAAGTAGATCACATCCTAGAAGTTAGCAAGAACTGATAATTGGACTACGCCATAATTGGATGTCGGTTGGAGGAGGCTGTGGATAAGTTAGCTCTGCAAACTGACGTCTAGTTAGGCCGTAAGTGCCGTCCCACCAGCCAATTAGCTACCTTACTCCTCATGTCATAAAATAAAATACATCAATATTTTTGGGGCTAGACATCGCAAACCTAGGATTTATGATAGGCTTTCATAAACTTTATTTCTCTAACAATTTCACAAGTTTTACAATGTGCTATCTATGCTGTGAATAATAAAATTATTCCTTTTCATGAAATATACACGATAAATGAAAATAAATTCAATACACAAAACAAAAAAAGACCTGTTTTTTCCACTACACGACTTCCCTTACTGCTTTGGTTGCAAAACATAAAACAATAATTCTGTACTGATATTTATAAAAGATCTAAGTTAAAAAAATGTTGATGTGTTATTAAGTACATAGTCACACTCAGAGAACAATTCTCAATCGATTAGTATAAAGGATTTAAGTAATATATTATGATAATATGCTGGTTAAAACTGTATTGAACGGATAAGATTTTATACAGGATTTTTAAAAATTTATTTTTCGTCTCCTGTAAAATCAAGAATATGGACATAAATAAAATCCTTTAAGAAATCATCCATCACCAAATGCATGGAAATTAATGAGTAAGGGAGTTATCCATGCATGCATTACATATCTTATTTGTTATTTTATTTATTACTTTATTATTTTTCTATTTGTTGTTAATATTTTATTGTTAATTTTAACATAGTTTTTTTATTTGTATTTGTTACTTAGTTATCTTTCTTATATTTTCTCATACGTCTATCACTATTCTATCCATTATTATTTTAAAGGCACATTGGGTTAAAACCAAAATATGATAGGGAAAAAGAAGGGAAGAAAAAAGAAGGAAAATGAGTAAAAGGGGAAAACTGTATGGCAGATTGTAATATCTATCAATAAATAAATCTATCAAAAAAAAAAAAAAAAAAAAAAAAAAAAAAAAAAAAAAAAAAAAAAAAAAAAAAAAAAAAGAACAAGAAAGATATTAAAAAAAGTCATGTTTTAATGTTATACACTATTAATATTTGTAATTATTATTGTATACTTTTATAGGCCTGTATTTTGTTAGATTAAAAATATCGTCTGATTAGACTAAAATAAGTACGCTGTGTAACTAGTAACCCAATGAAGTTGAGCAGCACAACTGTATATTTATATTTTAATAAGGTTTTTCCTCTTATCAGTACAGAATTGTTTGCTAAATCTTCGTTAGTATTGGTTTCACTATTCTGTTGGTGTAACTTTAGGCAATATAATTTTTAATATAATAGGAAATTTAATATTTCCACCTAGCATCAGGAATGTCCTAGAAGATGTATAATTATCCGAAAATTTTCGGGAACTTTAGTAAAATATTCTTTCAAGATTCTTTTAAAAAATATTGGAAAATAGTCTGTATCTTTAGTTTTTAGGAAATACAGTTACCTCTTAAGTAATTATATTTTTTATGAAATATATACCTTCTGTATACTGTAGGGAAATAAAATTTTCTTTTCTTCATAACATTATTTTTCTTATTTTTTCTGGGGGATCTAGAGTAAATTATATTTAAAGGTCATTGAGGAGAATACTTCAGGCATGTTTGATCAATATCTATAGAGATTTTGGTAAACCAGTTTTCAGAAAAAAAAAATCTTACTCTGGAGTTGCACTGAATGTATCCCACTTTGGTACCAAATTGGTCCACCCGTTCAAGAAATAATTGTGACCCTCGCATGTCCTCACGGGCGAGAGCCACTCGCAGAGACCAAAAGATGAGTTTTTTTTAAATTGATACTAAAAAACAATTGGTATGTAAAAATAATTTTCATAACATAACATCAGTATTCGCATTCAAGTCTAGCACTAACCTAAGCCGAGCACTCCTTCCTCGTGAGAAAAGGAGGATTACACATCTACACCTTCTACGTCGCTGAGATTGAATGTCAACGGAAGCTATGTAAGAGGGGATGAGCTGGTACTGCTAAATCATGAAGGAGGAACGTAGGCACAACCAGGAATTAAAAATACATGACTAACAAAATATCGCAAGGATTTTCAGTTGCAATCTCTATTTTCTGTTTCTGTTTTATTATTTTTTTTTTAATTCAATGGTAGGATTATTATTTCTTTATTCTTTCTTTAACCCCCTCTTTTCCTTCTTATAATATACGTTATATGTAAAACATATACAACTTATAGCTTTATTCAGCATTATACAACCTTTATGTTTATGGATTCTATTTTAGTTTTTAGTTTCTAGTTCTATTTTAGTACATTTTTTTCATATTTTATGTTATACTTGAAGAGTAAAAAGTATCAACGTATAGCTTAACGTAGGCTCACATAAACAATAAAAATACATTACACTATGAATTAATTTTTCTCAACATCAATCTCACATATCATCAACAATTTGTTTATTTTCAGATTTCTGCTTCTTATTGGAACAGGCATTAGTAATTAATTTAGTTTTATCACATAGTTAGGTTATTAATATTGGTATTAGTTCAACTATGTGGACGATTAGAATTCTACTTGCCCCTCACAAATATAAACATATTAAAAGTTTTGATTGAAAATTAATTTTCCAGACAAGATATAATACAAAATATGCTTTCCTGAAAATACCTGCATCTGCCTTTTTTTCCATAGCACTGATCATATATCGATGGTTTACTTCACAGCGATGCTAAGTACATTTCCATTTACTTTAGGAAAAATACAATTAAAGGTTATCTATTTTAAATATGTTTGTGAGTTCTAGTGACGTGCAATAACTAATCGACTTAACTTTTAAAAATATCATGAATTGGAATGTACTTTACATCTCTGGACTACACTGATGCGATTTTGAAGTCATAAATCATGAATTACTTGGATGGATAGGGTTTAAATCGGTAATGGATGAACTAATATTTTACATTCTTAAGGCTTTTTGAATCTGATAGTTATTACCTGGTTTGAGTTATTTATTATTTATAAATAAATAACTCAAACCAGGACGTACACCACAATATTATTTATTTTCTTTTGGGCGTATATATTTATTCTAATCTAATTTTACCTTAGTTTTTTTAAGAGCAATGCTATTATTGTGTTATTTTCCCTGCTAATAATATTATGGACATCGCGTCTTTCCTGTGTATCCAAGTTCTCACTGAATTAGTAAAAATAGAAGGAAAGTTGTGACAGGAGCCTCCCCAAGGCCTTACGTAGCCCTTATCAGCTGCGAATTGGAGGAAAGTTTTATGACGTTTTAGGGTAGAGAGGCGGACATCCCGGATCCCTGGAAGAGGGGTGAGGAACCCCTTGGGATAAACAGAAAGTGACATAAAGATGAGTCGGGAGAGTGGTATAACACTTTTACCTGCTCTCTGCTTTTTACCTCGTAAATTCCATCATGTTCAAAAGCTAAAAAAAAACTCTCTGATCCCTTATTCATCACTATACTGGAAATTAAGTTTTGTCCGCCATATATCTGCTAATTCATACTTATTTATAAATTATAAAATTCGCGGCCCATTTAACAAACGTGCTTTTTCATAAAAATGTATTTATAGTATTCTTTGTTTCTGTAAAATCAATTTTCTATATAAAGAATTATATTTAAATTTCAATAAAAACACCAATTCAGTGAATAAAATATACAATAATTATCTTGGAGAAGTTTGTCGGGGGGTGCGGTCAGCAAAGAACAACATAAATAAACAAAACCATATTTATTTATTTTATGCCGACGTTTCGAGTTTCAGGTCAGGAACTGACTATTCAATTCGAATATTTCCCTCCTCTAAGACACAACCCCTGATGAAGACCTGAAACTCAGGTCGAAACGTCGGCATAAAATAAATAAATATGGTTTTGTTTATTTATGTTGTTCTTTGCTGACCGCACCCCCCGACAAACTTCTCCAAGCATTAATCTACGGTCAACTATCTACACCTCAATACAAAAATTATCATTCAAACGTTTTGAAAATGTTACTTTTAGTGATACATTTGTTGTATAATTATGAGTAATTAGAAAAGAAAACAACAACGAATAAATAGAATTTTTAAAAGCTGACCATAGGGTTTTTGATTTAATCAATAAAAACAAAAACACCAACTTTTATTTATTTATATTATTAATTAATTCACTCCAGCCCGGTAAAAGAAGAATCCTGTCTTTTTAATTAATAAAATGTACGTGGAAGATGGATTAACTTTTTTCATTATTATATAAACTTAATTAAATACCCAATGCTCTGGCCATAGGACTAGAATTATTCATTATACTTGGTAACAAGACTCGCTGAATGTCTATATACAGTGAAGAAAAATCTATTTAACAATCATAAATATATAACTCTAATAGTATACGTTCTATTAACTGTAAGTAATTGAATATAACTAAAAATTACAATTAACAAAACATTGGCTTTCATTGGTTACCTTTGTTTAAGAAAAATAAAACGGAAACATTTCAATAATAAGCAGCTCATTAAAGTAATTATTTTGATCGGGTATAAGGCTATAAAGAGAACAAAAAATGTGAGAGAACTGTAACGATTGCTGATAAGAAAGCCGTGGGGACGGTTTCTTTCTGATTTTTGAATAAACCCTCTCCCACCCCTAAGGTTTCAAAAGCACTTGAAATATTGTTCGCCTATTCAACATTATACAATGGGAGGATGTTGTTGCCTCAATTTCTTTGAATATCTATAGACTTTTGAGTTCCCTGCTCTCCAGATTCCAATAGCTAATCAAAGTTCAATAACCTTATTTACAATCTAATGAACCATTGCTTTTTAGGGACATCCACATTTTAGGAAGAAATGCTGAATTCATATATTTTCAATGTTCTAATTTGGCAAAAAATGTGGAAACAATCACCGAGAAAACAAAAATAATTGGTTCAAATCTGTAGTACTCCTCAAGGTCATCAAGTAAGCTAAGGTGGATATTATCTGTAATCTGTGTTTATCAGTAAATTGTGATCTAGAGTTCTATTATCATTATTTATTTATGTTAATTTGGGCAATTACTTTACAGTTCTTGGAGTTCTTTGGTCTCCACAATTATCCTCAATCACTCGTTTCTGTCAGCGACCTGTCTCCTCTATATGTTCTCTGTATGCGCGGTCTGCCTCAACGTCATAAAACCACCAAATAATCTATAAAGCACCCTCCTTGGGTGGCGATCCTCTGTCATCCTTTCCACAAGGCCAAACCACCAGATTCTGACCATCTTGATAAATATCGTTCTAAAGTGTTGACCATATAACTCCATAAGTTCTCGATCTCAATGTTCTTATTTTCATATAGACCCATTTTCTTTGCTGAGGACCAACGTTATCACAGATCTGATGTCTGTCCGGGGGATAGATATGGGAAACGTGTATGTAAGCACATTTGGAGTGTAAGTAAGCACTGACTATCAGCTACCAGGCGTGCTTTTACTTCATATTAACCTGAAGTAGATTGTAGGAAGATAGTCCGGATGGTGGTCAATAAAGGTATCTACATAGTAAAAGAAAACCATTTATTTTTAACAATAACAAATAACTTTCACTACTGTGATATCTTTATGGACTGCCACTCGGACTATCTTCCTACAAATAATTGAACATGTTAGAAAACCATGTAAATCTTCAACTATATCTATTTTTTAAATAGAATATGTAGATTAATATATATTTAATATAATCCATGAATTAATTAAGAACTATAAATGGAAAGGTGTACATTTTTTTAGGTGCCATCAAGATAATAACAGAATTATATCTGTCAATTTTCATTAAAATTTGAAGAGGTGGATGTCATTAGTGGGTGATTGGACATGGAATAATCCTTGTCTTTTAGACCCAAAGTTATCGCGATAGAATATTTGTCCACGTTACCAATGCAGAGTTAATATTATTCTGTGCGCTAGGTCAACTCAAAGCTAAGGAATAACAGGCCGCACTAGAGACGAGAAGAGTAAGGAGGGAAGAGTTGAGTGGTGAATAAAGGATAGACAAAGGCGGATGAGAAGACTGAGATCCAGCGGCGCCTTATATACTCGATTAGCTGCCATCAGCTCGTTGCTAATTTCACTTTCATCTCGGGGCCTTTCATCTCAGCGCCTGTCCTGCCGAGGGATCGCCCCTCGATTGGTCGGCTCCTTCTCCGCTCTTCTTTCTTCTGTCAGTCTCTGTCAGGATGAGGGGCTCTTTCCAAAACAATCCTTACACGAGTTGGAAGTAGAAAAAGAAAAAAAAATATTACAGACACATTTTAAATCTAAATAGAAAGACGTAAATTTTAAGGAGACCAACTTTTATCGCTGTTCATGCTGCTAATATTATGTTTCGGTTTGTCCGGATTTACTCATTCTTCATCAAAACTAATCAACGTAGTTCTGTAGTTTTCCCGTCATCACATTACAGTACCAAATCATCAGCATATGGATTTTATTCCAGATTTTACTTTTCGGTACGCTTTATCTTTCAAATGACATTCTCTAGAGTTAATTCAAAAAGGTAATAGAAAACTCAAACGAGCATCCAACCTTTTGGAATAATAATAACTAATTCAAACTTCCTTATATTCTCTGCTCAGTCAAATTATATTGAGGGGAATACAATCTTTTTATTTAGCACGTACAAAACCGTTGCCTTGTACATGCATTTGCATTTTGTTTACTATAATATTTTGCGTAATGAAAAAGATGTTTTAACATTGTCAGTCTCGGATAATTTATTAAATAATTTCCACTACACTGGAAGGAGTGAGATTCTTCGATAGTTATTACAATCGTATCTTTTAAATGAATAAAATTAATTCTTTTTAAATATATAAAATAAAGAAATATAACATGAATTATCCAATGATACATAGAGATTTTTGATTAGAAATAAGTACGCTTATTGATAAATAATAAATACAAGTGTTATTTAGCACAATCTTTAAATATTGAGATGTTAGAGATCTATATTGTAAAAAAAAAAAAAATGATTAGAATAATTACCAACAATTTTTTTAGAGGAATCTTTCAAGGATTGATTAATATATTTTATATTTACAGGGAAAAGAAACAATTCAAGTATTTCTTGTTTAATTTACTATAATTTTGACGTTTTGAAGTAGTCATTCATTTTCGTACGCCAATAGCGATTAATATGTCATAATTTGAATACTGATACTTAACCTTCACGATTTTGAGCATTGTTATTTAGATTGTAGGTCCAGGTGGTGGTCGATAAAGGTACCTAAATAATTGAAAAAAATATTTATTGTTAACTAACGTTTCGCCCCACTTTCCAGGGCTTCGTCAGGGCTGTCTTGAAAAGAAGGATGACAACTGACCTAATAGTTTAAAAAAATAAATGGTTAGAAATAAATACAAATAAATATTGTTAGAAAAAAATAAATATTTTGTTCTACTATTTTTGTACCTTTATTGACCACAACCCGGACTATCTTCCTACAATCTACTTCGTACAGTAAACTATCTTCTTCCATTATTAAGGTATTTAAATTATTTTTAGTATAATGAATATATATTGTTTTTTTTCTAATTTCTTTGTATATGTATTCTAATTTTGTTGTTACACACTACATTGTTTGTATCTTGTTCTCATTTAGCCAGGACGAAGCCATGCAAAGTGGAGTAATACATTGATTACAATTAAATTTTTTTTTTTTTTACTATTTTATACCTTTGTTGACCACCACCCGGACTATCTTCCTAATATCTACTTCATGCGGCAACTATCTTCTTCCAATAACATTGATAGTTAAAAAAAAACAAAAAGAAAACAAACAGAAAATTGATTCATCTTTTTAAATGATTTGCCACTTGATTATTTTCCAAAAAAAACTTTTTTTCTATTTATTATTTCGTCATTATATTTTACAAAGGTCTGTAGTTCAAATAATATTAAAAAAGTTTAGTTCATTTATTTTATTTATGTGTTATCAGTGAATTGCGTTCTTTTGTTAGTAATTATTTGTCTAAATTAATAAAAGACTAATCATTTCATAACATTAACTATTACTAAATATTAATTGTTTTTTTTCTCTTAAATTTAAAAGAGCCTAATCATTTCATTATATTTTTTTTAACTCTACAAATACCAATTGGTTGAATAAATGTTTTGGAGATTTCATTTCATTAACACTTTTCAACTTTATCCCAGTGTAAAGACCTTCCACTCTCCCCAACTACTCAACAGTGTTCATTGAAACTTTAGGGCATGTGGCTGTCAGTTCTGACTTGCAAGGAACAAAAAGTTTCAAGGAAACTTATTGTGAAGCTAACCTACATGCAGTCAATGTCCATTTAACCCGTTTTAGAATTATAACTTCAACAAATCATAACTGATCCGAAATGGATTTTGAAGGTGTATTGATTATATTATATATTATTAAGAAGTTTAATGTTTATAGTTTATATTTTAGCACAATTCTTCTATGACTTCGCTTTTTTCTGTCTCGGATTATTCTTCAGTGCTTAATTCGTCGTTGAAGAATCTAATCATTAAGAATTATATACCGTTCAGATATGTACTATTTAAAATAAGGAAAATAAATAAAATAACGACATTATGGTGGAATTTGTTTTTACTACTTTATAACTACTTAAATGACAACTTAAGTGGTCATTAATAATAACAAAGGATTATCTAATAAAAAGAAAAGTTTGTGGTGATAATGTATAAATATATCAGAAAATGAAAGTAATTTAAATTCTTTTTTTAATTTACAAATTATGTTTTTAAATTCCCCCACCTTGATTTTCTTTAAAACTTCTTACAACATTATATGATGCGCATTGGTTTTTAAATTCTATTCAATGTTTTACAGAAAGCTATTCAGTGTCTTTCTCTTTAGCGAAAACTACTAACCTCGAATCAGTGGAACTCCAGTAAATTGAACTATAGTCGACCTATACTTTAATAAACACTCAGAGTTTGATATAGTTTGATTATGCATTTATAGTTTAGAACAATAAATAATAAACGTGTTATTTTCCCCATCTGATATGATCTTACTCATAAGTACGGTCAAAATAATTTTATTATATTAATGTGATTTTGTTATCAAAGATTAGGCGGTAACGACTTTGTAAAGTGGTATATAAAATAATATTATTCATATAAGAGTTTTAAATGGACCTTCCCTGTTATCGTTTCCTAATAACATTTTTTGCCTTAAAGTGTATGTTTCTTAAAAGCTAAAATTTCTATCTGCTTACTAATTTTATTTCATTTTTTAATTTATTTCGAAAAATTTTATCTACATTCGAATTCTAAAACATTATGACATTCATCATAATTAGCACACATGATTAATAGGAAATCTATTCAACAAGTTGTTTTATAAAATTAGGCAATTAAAAATTTTGTGTGCTACAAATTCAGGGAAACATATTATGTTTTGTTAAAACATCGATCACATAAATCGGTCTTATTATACCAATGATATATGGACCGAAAAATTCTGTTTGAAATGGTATGACCAGATCAACTTGGCCCCTCTGAAAATTTTTAATTAGAACTTGTGAATGAAATGGTACTTTTCCTTGTTTTAATTATTTATTTTATATCATTAATAAACAATAACAACGTTCCGAGGTTGTCACCCCATCATCAGGTATTTACTTCAAATTCTCAAATTCATACCATGCATACAATACTTAATCAGTATATCACAATTTCTATTAAAAAAAAAAAATTACAACAAATAGAGAGTAGAATACATTATTGTGTTGTTTTAATATATATTAAAACAAATTTAAATAATATTGTTAATAAATTAGTCATCTTGTGTGGAACAGAGGTAGGACGATCTTGACTTAGCTATAATCTATTAGTTATCAATGATAATGACAAACCTGGTTCAGGAAGGGATTTTATATCTCCTTATTTAAAATGTGTTTTTTTTGTTTTGTTTTTCATTGGCTGACTACGCCAAAACGTAGTTTTGTTTATTAGTGGTATAAAATAAATCATTAAAACAAGGTAGAGTACAATTTCATTCACAAGTCCTAATTATATATGAAACTCTTCCAGTAGAAGGTGTATTTCTTTTTATTTGCTAAAAAAAATGTATGATTCTAGACTAATGTCTACGGATTATGATTTAAAACATTCATAACGATATTATCAAATGTTGAAGACTTAAGAACTAAAAGCATCGTAAAAAAACTGTCACATTTTCTTTTAAGATATAATTGAAATATAAAACAGATCTTTTTCAGAAAACTTGAAAATTATTTCTAGATTATTATTATTATAGATTATTATTAGCTATTTCTGGGTTTAGATTGCAGTTGAGGAAACTTTCGCTTATTAGGGATCATGGAATTGCCTATTTCCCCTAGTGAATGCAAATACAAATATTTGACAACAGAATTCAATCCTGATTGACAACCAAAACCCAGCTGCCCAATATTCTACAGAAAAAAAATCCCTAACAGAGCAGGATTTACCCACCAAAACATCTCCAACAAAGAACTTTGCATGAGGAAGGAAATCGCAATAGGTTGAGAGTATTTTTGTGAACCAAGAAGGGAGATGTAGGGTCATGGCAATTACACAACAGCTGTCCTTGAGGGCGTGATCAAACCTATTCAGGGCAGGTAGGGCCGCAGGGCAGGCCTCAACCGCACGCAAAAAATGTCCCTTCTGACCGACAGCCGTTTAGCTCTGTCGTGCTACCAAGCGTGTTTCCGCTGTGGGTGTGAAGAGGGAATGTCATAGGGTCCCCAATCTTCCGCAGGGATTGCTTTCTATGTAATATAAGATTTATAACTCACAGAGAGATTTCTGATATGCAAGAGATTGCTTATTCTTGGAATTTTTAAATTAATAACCGAAACTATTCCATATTTTTGTGACTTGGAGGAACAACAATCGATGTCCATTTTTAGAGATTTGTAGATTTTTTATATAACCTTTTCTTCCCAAGACTGAACTTTTACATGCGAAAGCATCAATATTTTCGTAAAGACAGCTATTTTTTTTTTTTTTTTTTTTTTTTAAATGATGTATTTATTACTTATGATAGATTCAATGCGAACGGAAACAGTCTGGAGTTACGATTAATGGAGTAGTAAGGAAACAAATAAGTATAAACCTATTTTATTCATGTCAAAGTTTCGTCCAAAATTTAAGAGCTAGAAAAAAAAAGAAATAACAATAATATGATGAAAATAACAAAATAGAATAAAACAAATTAAGAAATATATCAATGATATTAAAAGAAAATATAATACTACAAAAACAAGATCTAAACAAAAATATAAATATTGGAAATATTAGGAAAAAAACATCAAAAATCAAAAAAGTGCTCTATGTGAATAATTAAAAAAATAGTATAATCAGAAATGTGCAAAAGTAAACGATATATCATATAATGACAGTAGTAAAACTAAAAATAAATGTGCTTCACGTTTTATTATTTTTAGTTCTTATGCTTATCATCTTAAGAATAAAATAACTTAAGATACCACTTCTTTATTTTATTAATTTTATCCATTTCTTTTCATTAAGTTATGTATATTAGTTAATTTCTCATATTTCTTTTAGTAAAATTTTTTATCTTCTTAATTTCTTGTTATACTCGTTTTTTTCCTCTCTATTTGATGGTTGTTGTCTCGTTTGTTTTTTTTTGTTTCCGCACTGATTGAACCCTGATATGTAAGAGATTGCTTATTCTTGGAATTTTTAAATTAATAACCGAAACTATTCCCCCTGTCCAAGAATTCGGCACTGATAAAATAATTTTCACTTGTGTACGCCTCTCCCATCTTCTACTTATATTATTTTTTTATATTACGAAAATATGTACACATTTCCTATGTAGAAAAACACCAGTTCAAGCCATTCAGTTTCATTTTTCTGAATTTTAAATTTTTACATTGTTTGCTGCTTTAAGCCACAAATATGTGTATTAACGTTTTCAAACATATTTATCTACCTATTTCTTTTTTTTTTCCATGTGCATACATTGTTTAACATATTAAAATCATAATATCATGTATATGGGTAATTCTCAAGTCTCACTATCTAAATACATGCAGGATATGTGAACATCCAAGTTGGGGCGTGGGTACCAGTGTGCACGGTACGGAATGTTATGGGTTTGATTTCTACCTGGAGCAGTTAATATTATTTCTCGGTGACTCGAGTGAAATATTAATCTTGATACTCGTACTATATGTTGGTTAAATATATATGAATTTATATTTAAAAATGTAATCTTATGGTGTGTAATAAACCTAATGATATAGTTCTTTAGTTGAAATATATTTAGTGCTACCAGAGTAATATCAATGTAAAGACTACCAATAAGTTTCTTCTGCAACAAAACAAAATCTTTAATATAGTTGTTTTTTACAGTCTTTACATTGACATTAACAAGATGAGGTACATTAACATTGATTGGTAATTTTTTTTTAAGTTCAAACTCTCTCATTAGGGTTATCTTATCCATATGCTTTATATAATTTGTAATGATATCCAGTTATGGTAATTGGGATACGGTAATGGCAATTTGATTTTTATTGACAGAGAGTTCTTGCTACACTTGAAATGGAATATCCGTATTCAATTGGTTGTTAGCTGAAGAGAAATGACTAAACGGAATCGAATGGATAAAGCGACGATCATGGCTACGGGACTAAGCTTATTATAGGGGGTTTGCATCTTGATTGACTCTGATCCCTGCATGTGGGCTTTCTCGTCCCTCCCCTCGAGCACCATTATACCTTTTTTGGGGGTGAGTCCACCCTCCTTTCTCGCTATTTGTTTTTCAAAGAGTTTTGGTTTTTTCTCAAGACCCGCTTCACAATGGTACCTTTTTTCTTGAAATGGCCGGGGAAAAAACATTTGGATTTCTCTATTCAGTATTTGCCTGTAATGCGCTTCCGTTTCATTTCCTATGTTAAATTTTCCTTCCTGAAATAATTATAGTACTGACATTTATTTTTCCATTTATTTTGTTTTATATATGTAAAATTATATTTTATGCCATGCTAGTAGAACTGGCAATGCTTCGCTATAGCTAGATTTTTAAAGAACAATTGAAAGCTTGATATCAATTGTTGTATTTATTTAAAATTAAAGAATTATGGGAAAATTATTTTTATGATTTAGCAACATAAATCTCTCTTGAATATACAATGTTTTTACTAATCCTAATACATCCAAACAATGCCAAAATTTCATTCGTCGTAATTTAAAATCAATTTGTTTTATGAATTTTAGCAAGTTTGTCTTAAATTTAGTAACAAATATGTGTTCTGGTTTAGGGAAATTGCCTTATTTATTTTATTTAATTGTTTCAGTATTACATATTGTATTAGCTGAACTCTTTGTCGGTCATATAGTTTATATTCATAAAGTATACGTCTGAAATTTCACACTTGTCAGTTGTCATAATATTAAATCGTTTCAAGTAATGTTTTGCGTTAATATGTTTTGTAAGGAATTGTGTCAATGTGTATTCTGTGCTGTGTATTTCTTTGTGATTAAGTAATGTTACTAGTGGAATGTATTTGTGAAGGCTAGGAGATTTATTCGAAGCATTCCACACTGTGTTCCATCTAGCAACGAGCTCATTGGTGATGAGATTTCTGATATGGGAGATGGGAGCGTTGCTGTAAGAGGGCTGCACGGGCTGCATGCAACGAGTCATCTCTTTCGTTACTCTCTACGCCCAAGGGCCCTTTCACCCATTTTACTTCCACTTATTTTTTAAAATACTGTAGTTGAAATATATAT
>NW_027112585.1:538373-550174 GCF_000696795.3 Halyomorpha halys
CATACGTAATTGTTGTCATACAATGATCCTATGTTCAAGCTTTTGTTTAATATAACTCTTAATTTAACAAAAATCTCTTAAATTGAGAGTATAATGTTAAATTCTAGTCTTTATAAATTGAATTTTTGCATATTATTTGATAATTACAAGCATCAGAACTTATGAGGGATCCTAATAAGGATAAAATAAAACCAAGTGAATAAAACCATCTGCACTGGAAATACGATTGGATAATTGGGCATAAGAATGACGAAAATGGAATTCATTCAAGTTGAGGAGAGGAATGAAGAAAAAAATTAGTCAGCATGCAATTTATTTTTTTTATTGTGCAATATTATATCCAGTTATATATTTTCAGATGGTATAATATTTTTTATTTTAATTTTTATCTCTAAGATCAGTGAGCACGTTCAGACCATATTTATAGAGATATTAAATAAATGACAACAAAATAATAAATTGAAATGTTAAAGAACAAAAAAGAGAATAATACAAAAATTAATCTCGAAGTATAGTAAATATCATCTTAAACACATTCCCTCATACTTATGATATTTACATTTAGCATTGAGAACTCCGAACTGAGCTTGTCCCACTACATCTAAAGGAAAAAACAGGACTCCTAAATATCCAGGCGCTTCTTTCTTAATAGCGTCATAGGCATAAAAAGAATTATTTTTTTTAAAACGTGAGAAACAGAGCTTCTAAGATATTACTTTCTATTAAAAATTGATAAAAAGTGATTTAATTATTTTATTAATGGTTAAAAAAAATACTGAATAGCGCAGAACAAAGTTGAAGTCCGCAAAAGACATTTCTCCAACACCAATTAAATTCGCATACAAATTTTTTTCACACCATATGTGTTACGCCTAAAAATGTTTACCGTATTCTTTTATTTTAGACTAGCAATTATGTTTATTTTTTTTATTTTTGGAATTACTTCCCCAAGGACTAAGTTCTGTAGCTGTAGTTGAACTTCAACAGCTTACGTTTTTACAGTTCTTTCTCTTTGAGAAAGTTACAAAAATTTATTGAAAATGTTAGCTATAAGGTTGATAGGTATTGTTTTTTGTTGATTCTTATTTGATTTTCTTTCAATTTTATTAATTTGTCTTAAGTTTTCAGCAATAAATCTTTTTAGTAATGCCAATATTTTGATATGTTATAATTGATTCATTCAATTTATTTTCTGTCTTCCTTTTTTACATTTATTTATGATTATACAAATTAATAAAGTTTTTATCAAGTTCCAAGTAGTAATATGTACTCGTTAATAAATTGATACATATTTTTATGATAAGCAATATATAAATATTTATTCGTGCTATTAAATCTAATTATATATCCTACCCTATTCAATTCGATATAAGCTCTCTTACCACCTCCCTTCTTTTATAGATAAAAAATACCAACCCCTGATTTATGGAAATTTCGGTTTTTGCATAGATGTATCAAAACTACAATTTCGGTATATCAGAAAATATCGATACCATACACATTGATATTACTGGGGTACTTTAAATCAGTATTTTAAGCATTTTAATTAATTCAAAATATTATGAGTATATGATACAGGCACGTTTTATGAAAATTTTACTCGGACGAAACCACGGGGTGGAGTTTGTTTTATAATATTTTTTATTTTAAGTGTATACTCTAAATTTATACTTAAATTTATATTCAGGATTTTATAAATCAATATGATCTGATTTTCGCTAAGTAGGTATAAATATAACATATAATATGTTATCCTGAATATTAGGGGTATTCATGATCTTTTGTTTAGCATGTTAAAACGTGTTAAATGAAAAACTTATGTTAAATAGAGAAATATTTCCTTCTTTCGCCATGTTAAAACGATATAACTTGTAACATGGCTAAGAGCCTGTTACTAGGTTTGTTAAATGTCATGGAGAATGACGTCACGAAACAGACCAACAGAGCTTGTCACTGTTTTATTTGTTGTCGTGTTAGGTTACTTACTCGTATTTTGTATTTTTTTTTCCTTTTGTCTTGTGTTTTGAACTTTTTAAAAAATAAAATCAGTAAACAAACTTTTACACTTCTACTTTTCACTTATTTTAGGCATGTTGTAATAAATTACTGTAATCAAAACTTAAAAGTAAACAATAACATGGAGTTTTGGCAGGAAAGGTTACTAAACAAGTTGTTCAGAAAATCCGCTAGGAGCGCTTATGCATGTAACGTGACTTTAAATAGGGCTCACAATCCTGTACTTATAACATTTAACCTGGTAAAACAGTTTACATTTAACACAATATCATAAATACCCCTATTATAGGAAAAACTCCGTAGACTACATACCGTAAACACTGTATAAACCACATTTACAAGTTTATCATTAACACTCAACCGTTGATCTTGAATAAACGTTGACAGGCTAAATTTTGTATTGAGTCAATATTTGTCTGAATCATCGCTAATTAATTTTGTTTTGATAGAAGATACGTCATTAAAGAAGCTTATATAATATGCTTATTGGCTGCCAGGAGGCTTTGGAAGGAAGTTCACAGTCATTGATCATTGCGGTAGGAAGAGAGACGAATTCTGGCTTTTCGCTTCAGTGAGCCAACCAACGTTGCCTGGCAAGGTTCAAAGCTAAATCCTTATCCATCCTATTAACGGAAAATATTGACAAATTGGTACCTGAAGAAAATGATGTATTTTTTTTCAATGAAATAAACAGATGTGTATAAATAAATATTCGTTTAAACAAATTTAGCAAAGAAGAAGGGACCTGCATATAATTTTGATAATAGTTGAATAAGATCCAATCCGAAGTGATTTGCGAAGAAACTAGTTGTTTCTTTAAATAATTTTGCTCCCTCATAGTTTTAATCGATCATATGTATCCATTGATATATATCGATTTCCAGTTTTTCAAACATTTTTGTAATAAGATTTGTATTTAAGCAAGTTGAATAAATTAATATGAGCTGTATAGTGCAGACAGGTACGTTTTTGTTACGTGTGATAGTTACGGACTGGTTCCCTCATTGTTTCCCAAGAATGACATTTTTGTTCCTCCCAATTCAGAATCGTAGTAACAATAAATTTTCAAAATGGTTATGTTGCTAATATGTAATTTCTCTTCCAAATTTCATTAGTACATACATAAATAATTGTATTATAAACTATGATTTTTGAAATATTGTATGTCGGAACCTATTAATGATTAATTTCATATTAAGATTAATTAATTACAACAAACAGATTTAGGATTTAAATTTAATTTGCTTTAATTAAGGTTTTATAGCTTTGAAGATATATACCTCAGTTAGAAAAATGCGTGAAAACTTGTTGAGAGCCTTGAGAAAATTGAGAGAGGATTCTTTTGAATAAAATGAAGTTCAAATGGAGTGTACCTGCAATCGTACAATACTTACTTTTCACGGTCATATACTCTACCTAATGCATATTCCAGCGAAGAATTAAATTATTTTCCAACAGAAAATAGTGTTTTTTAGAAAATAATATATTTATTTTATATAAAATTCAATTAGCCACCATATTTGAAAGGTGCAAAGCAATGGCTTGAAATTACGGACAAGACTCTTTTTACTCAAAATCATATACATTTAGTAACTCAGATTTAAATATTATTTTAAAAAGAATTATCTTTTTCGGTCCTGAGACCAGGACTCTTAGTCCTACATATAAAGATATGGGATTTCTTCATCCATGTTAATGCATAAAACCTAAGGTTTTGTTACTTTGAAAGTGTTAATTTCAGGAACAACTATTTCGATTATAATTTTAATTTATCGTTTGATTGACAGTTCATTGAGGAAAATAGGTCTTAAAACATCACGCTACGACACATAGGAGCTGATTAGTTACCTATAAAACATGATTGAGTCTGGAAATGTTTATGAGAGGAGGTTCATCACTAAATTAAAGTCTAATCGACATTATAATTAATTTTATTAAAATGAATTATCACAGAATTAATAAAAAAAAATCATGAATTTATTTATTTTAGGAAGCCTAATATAATACAGTAGATTGTCAAAATTCAATAAAAGAACTTCCTGTATACATCTCAATTTTTAAAATAATATTCTTGTGTATTTCAAAAATGTATTCCATGAATAGCTTCATTGCTCCAAATCAGTATGTAAATAGACAATATCAATTAAATTATTGGAGGGAAAAATGGTCTATTAGCACCATAACATATTTTGTATCTCAATGGCTGGTGAAAACTTTGTAGTAGCTTACGATTCATTTTCTGTTTTGATATTATTTTAATTTAACTATATCTTTATAATATAAAGAGTATTTATATATAAAATAAACTAACAATGATATTTATTTCATTTTCCTTTTTATTAAATTTTATAGCTATTCTATTATTATAGTATACTCATTTTTGTTTCAATATAATAAATATATTTTTTCTTTTGATTTTTTTTTCTTATTATCAAAAAACCTTAGTTCTTGAATTACTATATTTATTTTTTATATATTTTTTTTTTATTTTTTTTTTTTTGCAATGTTTTTTGTTTAGTCTTTTGATCTATTTAGTCCTGAATATTGCTAATGTGTTTGTACAGCTTTGTCGCAATAATATTTTTAATGTATTTTTATTTTTTATTTTTAAGGACATTTTAATTGATTCTCAAACTATAATCGTGATTATTGCAACGGACGTTCGAACAAAACCCCATCTTTAACATATTAGCATATTTTTTAATAATATTATGCAGATCTTTTCTTCTCTATTTTAAAATTGTTATTTTAGCTAAATATAAACGGTTATGGATAAAGATTATTAAATTAGTAAAATTGATTGATGTTGATGGCCCTCATGTTTTTTTTTTATGTTCCTAATTAGCAGGAAATAGTATTCTTCTCTTCTGAGGGGTAGGAACCATTCTTTGAAACTTCTTAAGAAACATGAATACACAGATTTTTATCTGAAAAAGGTGCGCGGTAAATAATGAAAAGTGGCCTTCCAGAAATTCTAGGCGAGGATGGGGGAACCTGATCCCCTTTCAGCGGAACAAAAAAGCCGGCACCTCTGGTTAAAGAGGGTGACTGAGCGTAGATAGCCAGCGCAGATAGGCTTCAATACCCGGGGCTGCAGATGGACTATAACCACCATAGGCTGTAGCTCTTCTCTTCAATAGCCAGTAATGGTCGCTGATTGATGCTGTGCGATATTGTCCGAGGAACAGTTTGTAGCCGCAGCGATATCGTAACGGCAGCCACATCTGTGTACAGGATGGGGCAGGCGTCCAAAACGAAAATTATCTCTATTGTCATTGTCCATATTAATCATATATCACAATCACAATAGGTGATTTAAATGAACACTTAGTATTATACGTATGTTCCATTCAGGAGGGAAAAAAAGGAATAACAGTACAGAAATCGTTGGTTGATATAATATTTTATTTGGTTAGTTGAACGTATAGTTAATTATAACATAAAAAATCCTATTTTTCGACAAATATGTGGTTATAATTGAACTCCTTATATCGAATAGTAGGTTAGATAACACGAACTAAAAATACAAAGTAGAATAGGTATTTTTGAGTCGAATTTCAAGATTTAAGGTACTCAGGAACTCGAAGTTTTTGTGAATTTTATTACTTGGTAAGCTGATACTAATGTTTCTTTATATTGACACATATTAGCCCTCTTTTATAAAAATTAAATCTTTATACACTGACAAGTATAACCACACATACCTTGTATGCCAATAAGGTCCTTACAAATTTGAAAATGTGTGAATGAAGAAAAAAAAAATTAATCATTGATCATTGTATCATTCCTCGATAACTGAAAGTAAGATTGACCTCCCTTGGACTTCGAATTACACTTTGACTGTACATTTAAGTAAAAACATCAATATCTAATATTTGCTATCTAAACTTCGTAATCATCAATAAACTTTGGAATTCAAGCTCCAAGCCTACAACTTTTCGGGATTAAGCTAGCATGTTAACATTGTTTCCTACACTTGAGATTGTATTCTACACAAATTATTTATAATAACTATTTCGACAATTTAGCGTAAATTATTTAAATTTAAGGAAAAGAAATGAATAATGAGTGAATGAAGGTTCTATTATTCAAACATATGTCTCTGAGAAGAATGGAATTTAATGTTTATTTATTCTTATTTAAGACTGGAAAATTTTAATCTTGTGAAAACTGGAATCATTTAAGTTTTAGAAACATAACTGCCACTATGTAGTTAATATTAAAATTATTCTTTTAAGCAAAATGTCTAAAATGCACATTAAATCTTTATTCGCTCATATTTTTATACTAATAAGTATTAAAATTCAATAAAAGTCTCAAAAACAACATGTAGTTAAAAAATAGAGAAAAATGGGGGGAAATACTCCCTTATTTATAATTATTTATATATTCATAGCTGTTCAAACAATACGAATTCATTCAAAAGAAATATTTTATCGCAATTTGTATGAAATATGGCAAACTTTTATAAAATTGAAAAAAATACATAATCCAATTCAAAATGTTCTGTAAAATTCCATTATTTTTACTGTACATGTGTATTTTTATTATTAATTTAATATTTTATTTGAAAAAAAATCATGTATTTTGATCGAATTAAGTTAAGAATATTGGAGAGAAAAGAAAATCATCTCTCCTCGAACATGCAGCTTAAAACTAATCATAAAAGACATGACCACGTAAATTACAATGGAAAAAGCTTTAGTTTTGGTTTTCGTGAGATAGCATTTTAGTATAGATAATAATGAAGCACTGATTCAATATGAATACACACCTGTAATAATTTATATTACATAATAATTTATATGTAACATCTGTTGATTGATGAAAATGATAGTTGATTGATGATGAAGTTGGATTCAAACATAAAAAAATGTATATTTTTACCTCTTTGAAAAAAATACTTCTATATTTAAATTAGATATTTTATCCGTATATTCAAGGGCGAGTTTTTTTTTTTTTTTTTTTTTACATTTTTATTTTATTTTTTTTATTTTTTATTATTTATTTTTTTATTTTAGTATGTATGAGATCATTTATCAATATTACCTATTGCCCACAACTGTGTGGCAGATTGTAATATCTATCAATAAATAAATCTATAAAATATTCAAGGGCATTTCCTTTATATCCACATTGCGGTTATAATCTTTTGGACTTCAATGTAGGTAATTTTGGTATTAATTTCGAGAATCGATTTGTTTTGAGCTTTGATCAACATTATTGTATTCAATTTAGTATATTTCTCTACTTCCACACACATTTTCAGATCAATAGCTTCGCCAAGCACAAGTATTTTACAGCTCGGTATAAATAAGTATAAATTTTCTTGAGTTCAATTATCTTTCTAATGGTTTTTTATATTCATAAAAAAACCTCATGCCCGGAATAAGAACTACCAACTCATACCATATTGAATGTTTCAGCCTGATAAAGTTTTTTTTCCTTTCTCTTGTATATATAAACTTTCGAGGTCAACAGAATTGTAAGTCTGTATGAAAGATATGTAAATCTTTTAAACTACTGCCCCTTTGTATTAGAATAAGATCTGAATACAAAGTCTGAACTTTTTGTCAGAAGTATATTCTATAGATTCGCTGTTTATTAATGTTAAAAGAAAAAGAATTATATCTTGCCAATATCAGCTAATTTTGGCTTGCCCTTTGTTATTCTTGAAACAGGAAGCAAAAAAGGCCCACAGTTCTACCCTGCTTCACCTTAATTCGAAGCAATCAGTCCGTTCCTCGAATTAATTTGTTTCACTAATCATTTCTACTTTATGGGGGATTCAATCTAGTCAAATGTAAGTAATTTGAAATGCTAAAGGTCTCCAAGCCGCTGGGAAAATAAATGTATTTAATTAGGGGCAGTTACCGGGAGGGTTAGAGCTGGGCTCGGAGGACCCAGCAGTCATTATAATGTCATCTTCTTCTGGAGCTATTAGCCAGTCATGGGCAAACATTTCTTTGGCCGCAATTAATTTAATTCGTCCCCTGGATATTGGATTGCCAACAACTCCCCAGTGGCTGTTTAGTGGGAAAAATTATAGGACAGTTGAGTCCCATTTTTGAGGATCATGAGCACACTCCGTTGAATGATATTCAATAGTTTTTTATACCATCATCCCGATTTTTTCCCCTATAATTTATTTGACATTACTTTGAACTTTATCTTTCTATACTATAACATTAAATATGTATTACATAAATCAATTTTATATCCAAATCCGTCTCAACACTTTATTTATTCATTAGTCCAACGTTTCGGCCTTTCTAGCCATCTTCAGGGACATCTAAATATTTAACAGCTTATATTATATCTTCATTTTTAAACATTTACCACAACATCATTATTTACTATATAATATAACATACCTTCAATACAAAAATCCTTCTCACATTAATTTATAATTTCTATTTGCAGACTATTCTGCCCAGGTAATTTTCTTTATTTAAAGTTCAAAACCTATTCCAACAGTCAATTATTAAAAAGTCATATTTATTATTAATAAGCTTAAGTCTAGTTACCTCTTTATTTAAAATTTAAAAACATTAACATTTATTTTTTCTATAAGATTATCAACTGTTTAAAACACCACACCATATAACAAACCATTTATAACCTACCACTCACACAGGTCTGCCTTGTTTTAAAATTAATATATTTTTTTTTTTTAATTTTAATTTGCATTTTTGTTTCAATCTGGTATTTATTCCAATTCTCAAATTTCTTTTATTAAATTTAATTGTAACTAGTAACAATTTCCTCTATTATTTTTATAAATTTAGTAAATAAACATTATATAGTAAATAATGATGTTGTGGTAAATGTTTAAAAATGAAGATATAATATAAGCTGTTAAATATTTAGATGTCCCTGAAGATGGCTATAAAGGCCGAAACGTTGGACTAATGAATAAATAAAGTGTTGAGACGGATTTGGATATAAAATTGATTTATTTAATAAATATTACCTTGTCTCAAAAAATTTTGAAATAATATAATTAAAATTAAATATGTAATTTTATCGCCAACTGCCAGTTATTAAGGGATTAGAGCTTATTATCTTTATTTATGCCAGACATGAAAAATTGATGATCCAGATATAGGCTATTCACAAATACTAAGTCTATTCAACAGATCTCGAAAATTAGCTGTTTTTACTTTCACTGACATATTTACGCAATTTACATATAGAGAGAGTATTCATGGAAAATTTTGAATCCGTGGTTTCTCGAGTATAAAATTTTGCTGAAATTATCTAAACTTTCTGAAAAAAAGGGGAGTTTTCAAGGAAGTATTTGAATGCCATATAAATGTATGACAAGTAGCTTGAATTTGAAATTATTTATAAATTTATTATTATGATATATTTTTTGGAAAATATATCTGTTTAAACATAGATGTTCAAACTATGTGTTTTTGGAAATTTAAATGCAATTAATGTTATGGTAAATAGATTTGTACGCAACTATCTGTGCTATGCGGATTCACGCGCATTCAATTTGGGTTTGCATTTCTTTCATATCACTATTTTGCTTGAATAGTGGCTAGCACATCTGACAGAAGAACTTTTTTTATTGTGCGTAAACTGCTGTTAATTTTTAACAGCTCTACCAGTTGCAGGAAAACCTGTAGGAAGATCTCAGTAAAGAAAGTTACCGCAATCCAATGTACTGTCTTTGGAACAGATCCAATTCTGAAATAAAAACTTTTTTTGTCAGATGTGCTGCAATTCAAGTTGAATTTGGTTATTCAGTTAATATCCGATCGGTCATAAAAATTTTAATTTATGTGGAAAAATACAAGTTTATAACAAACAAAAATTAATAACAATTCAGTCACTATTTTACCGCAGAAATAAAAAGAAATTACTTTTTTTTTATCTATTCCATTGTAAATAGATTCCAGCAAACAACAGCCGATATAGGTCAGTAGTAACTTGTTTTAACTGTGCAAGTACAAAACAACCTTTTAAATGTTATTCAATTTCATTTCTTACAGTAATTTTCGAGGAACAAGTTCAAAACGACGATTTATAAAGTTCACTTACTTTTTCATCCGATTATTTCAAAGTTTTTATGGTGCATTATTATATGGTCATTATCTTGTTGTGACGAGTAGTGCCGAGATGATTTTTATTAATAAAGCTTCACCAAGGTCTATTTTACCCGGAGAAAATTTTTCATATCGGAATGGTAGTAAATAATCATACTGTTCAGTTTTATGTATCAGAATAGATGGAGGATCAGCTATTACGTAATACGGTTTATTGTTATTAATTTTTATTATATTTATAATGAAAAATTATAAATCATTATTATTATATTTTAATAGTAATATCTGATGCGATTATTCATATAATAAATAATAATATCATTATTATTTTAAAAATCAATACCTCTTAGCGTTTCTTCTAAATCATATGTATGTCTGTTTAATTTAAGATCATAGATCAAATTTCTGTTCTTGACTATTATGTAACCGTTTGGTATACGAAGGTCGATAGGTTACACGTGTAATCTTGATGAGAAGTTGTGTAACCAATGTTCAGCTGCTCCCAACTATCGGGATCTCAGGTAGCACAATTAAGAAGAGGACTCTGATCCGATAACGATTCTGGAGGGAGGCCTTTTGTTTAATATTTCATAAGTCGGTGATACCTTCCCCTCAGGAGCTAAACATTGAGTGGCTATTATTAGATCTTCTACCTGCTCATCGGTGCTACCCCAAATGTTCTGATTCATATCTGATGTTTTTATCGACGAAATGGAAATCAGAACTTAAGCTGGATGTCAGGTTTGAGTGGCAACTATCAACCCAAAATAGAATTCATAAAAATCAGTGCTGAATAAATACCATTTTATACTGGGAATTTCATTTTTTTTTTTTATAAATCACTTTTGCTTATGTTATTACTACGACTATTATAAAATACATTAAAGCTGGTATATTATTATATTTAAAATAATTGGTTGTTATTTTTTTACTTATAGGATTTTTATACCTTTTAGGAATTAAAAATGATTAGTCAAGCGTTATTTCGAACTGTGAACTCGTTGGTTTACAAGTGAAATGCACTAAGTCGAAATTTGAGTTTTTGATATATAGCAGAAGTATATTTTGATTTTATAAAACAAAACAAAAATTAAAAACTTCTATGACTACACACCTGTTAAGGTTCAGTACTTATACAGACAGTAGAGCAGTACAGTTTTTAGTGATGTGATCAGTATCGACTCAAACGCCATGAAGGATCTGGTAACCACTTAATAGTAGCTTATCTACGAGGAGCCATCGAACCCAAAGTCAATCTATGGCAGTAATTGTTGAATAAATAAAATCTTATATACTTAACTACCTCATTTACTTTAATTTTATGCCAAGAAACTTATTCGATACTTAATTTTTACCAGCAAAGCTATCATCCCTCCCCGCTCGACATTTTAATAAAGTGATACTTAGCGCCTGCACTCTCAACACACAGTGAACGTACATCAATAAACATTATAATACATCCGTGTAAAAGTAGAATTGAGAAATTGTATAAGTAGAGAGAGTATGGGCGAGCTGGGACAAAAAGTGTGGAGGGAGTTCCTCGACTTGCCACCAGAGTGCAGGGTTGTTAGTTCAGACGGTGACCGATAGATAGCAGCACCATCGGCTAGTAGAGAGAATACGGGCGAGCTGGGACACTTCCGTGAGGAGCCAATCAGAAGCCAGCATTTTGATGACGTCACACATGGCGGGAGATTTGAATTCAAATATTCGGCTCGACACACCCTT
>NW_027112585.1:552053-552335 GCF_000696795.3 Halyomorpha halys
CTTAAAACATAAACACTGATATGTAGACCTTTATCTTCTAATCTTTTCGATGAATGTAAACAAGGGACTTTGAACTTGTATAATCCCTAAAACATAAAAAAACTGAGAGATAAATAAATTTGTTACTATGTAGACCTTTGTAATCTTTCTTATCTTTTAATACTTTCGACTTTGAACTATAATACTTTCTATTTCAGTTTCCTTAGCGTGTATCAACAAAGCATCATATAATCCCCTAAGGGATATAATCCCTAAAGCATAAACAAACTGATCCATTACTAG
>NW_027112586.1:0-1520 GCF_000696795.3 Halyomorpha halys
ATAGACTCGTAGATCTATTTTATCACACACTAGCTTATCAACGTAAATTCTACTACGGTTCGTGTTAAAATACTCGTACATCATCCTGTATATGATGGAATTCGGTTGAATAGATAAAAAAAATCCAATTTGTTCTTTAAGGTCATCTATCTTGCCCTTCTACAAGGAGTGATATCCTCCCATTTACTGAACAAAAGAGAACTATTTTAAAGTAAATCCTAGTTGATTTTCTCAATTTATCTCATGAATAGAAGGGGACTGCTTTTTTCTCCCTTTTTCTCATACATCAACGAGTATTTTAAGTTCAAAAAATGTTGTTAAATTTGTTTAAAACTGGATATCCGATATAGAAATATTCAATATTGTTGGATCTATCTAAAATTATTTTTCAATAGATTATAGTTACTTATATATATATATATTACTTATATCTATGTGTGAAATATATAGTAAGAGATGTTGTGATCTTTTGTTGAAATTTGTGAAAAATACTGATTCCCAGTTTTCTACGGAAATACTCATTTCATATTACCTTAGGTCCAAATAACCTTGTGTGTGTGTATTTGAAGTTTGAAGTAATTAACTATGTTTAAATAAATGAAATTTTATTCATTTTAGTCTCATAAAATTTTTATTCTATTTATAAGTCCCCCAACTGTGTGTCAAATTGTAATGTCTATCAATAATTAAAAAGTATCAGTAACAAATAATTTACAATCCTTCTAATAACGAGAGATAGTTAATTACTTTATTTATAATATTAAACTTTCTTGAGACTGGTTAATTATGTTTAAATAAATAAAATTTTATCCATTTTAGTTTCAAAATATTTTTATTCTATTTATCCGACGTTTCGGCCAATGCGGCCATCCTCAGTGACAATCTATTACAAACAGCTTTTATCACACATATGATCTTCACCAATTCAAAAAAAAATTAATAACAATATTATTTATTATTTATCTTACCTTAGTATAATTTTAGAACTGAATCATTTAAAAAAAAAAAACAACTTCATGCAGTCTCTTCTGCCCAGGTCAATCCAACAAATTACGCAATGAGACATTAGGGAATCATATATTTTTGTTAATAACATTTCTCAGATTATGTTTAAATTACCTAATTAGTCAATTTTCACATTAAAATTAAATTTATTTACCACAGTCACTTTCTTTGTTAAAAATTTAAGACATTATTGTGTCGATAAATTCTGTCATCCAAACAAGTTTCTGTTAAAAAAGAAGAAAGATCCAAATAAAGCAGCACTAGTGCAGCATGCGACCCAAAACCAGCATAATTTTGATTCTGAAAATACTATGATTTTCCAAAGAGGAAATAATACATTCAGAAGAAAAATACTTGAATCCATTTACATAGCAGAAAATATTAATTATACAGTGAAATTTTTTTTTTTTATTATTTATTTATTGTAATTTACAACTGTACAAAATAATACAATAGGTAAATATGTAGTATGTTTCATATACACTTGAAAATCTTGGGAAGGAACCACCCATTGG
>NW_027112586.1:3250-3604 GCF_000696795.3 Halyomorpha halys
TCCAATCCTTACAAGCCAAAATCCACCGTAAAATCCTTGATGCTCCTTATTACGTCACAAATAAACTCATCCACAAAGACCTTAACATCCCTTTCTTTGTAGATTTGGCTCGAAATAGATATGTGTCCTTTCATTCCAAATTCCTTACCCATCCTAACCCAATAGATTTTCATCTCTCATCCTTAACAATTATCAGAGATTGTGGGGATCAAGAATTGTCAGGGAATCCTCCGAGGCATCTGAAAAGAAGATGGTCACAATGTAGTATGTTTCATATACACTTGAAAATCTTGGGAAGGAACCACCCATTGGTGGTACTTCAAACATTAATTAAAACTAGAAGGTCCCGTGGCC
>NW_027112586.1:6639-7241 GCF_000696795.3 Halyomorpha halys
ACCGTCTATACTAGGTGTTGTGGGTAGTTTCTCTACACGCCTGTAACACTCCAATTTAACTTAGATCAGATTTACTAAATGTATTATAATGTACAGTTGTAAATAGAAATAAATATTTTTTAAAATCTAACATTTAATTATAATAATAATAAATAATAATAATTTTATTTTTTTGTTTATGGGGCAACCCCTGTACAAATAGAGTTAGCTTGTGAAATACATGAAATAGATAATCAATTGTAGCAATTTTACAAAAATGGTAAGTTAAAGATCGTTTATATAAACTAATAACAAACAAAGCTGGGCTATCTACTATAGAATAAAATGGTAAAACAAAACGTATTTTTTTTGTATTAATACCGTACGCTTATGGTTTCATTTTTGTGGTTTCTTTTTTGTCTTAATAATGAATTCCAACATTTCGTGTTCAAATTTTACTTCTTCTCTGTAAATCGGGACTTGAGAATTTTTCGTAATGTTAATAATATTAAAAAATAAAAGAAACTATTTTAATAATAATACTTTTATTTATTGATAGATATTACAATCTGCCACACAGTTGTGGGCAATAGGTAATAGTGATGAATGATCTCATACATACT
>NW_027112587.1:0-367 GCF_000696795.3 Halyomorpha halys
ACTGCAGCTTGAGTTTGGTTTACTGCAGCTTGAGGTTGGTTGTTTTGGTTCATAGTCTCTAGGTTCAGAACTGCTTTTCTCACTAATCCATTAGTGGTCATAATTCAAAGAGAACAATGAAAAAAAAATTTTTGCTCCTTTGTCCTTGCTGGCTTTTTCGAGAAAAAAAATTAATAAATACAAAAAAGAAATTTAAACTTAAGTAAATGACCTCTCTTCAGTTCATAGCCCGGTTCTACTCACATCCATTCTAATCCTATTCCTAGACCCTCCCCCCTTCAATGGTTACAGGACAGGTAAACTGGAAAAATTTTCGGACTTATCTAGAAAACGTACTTGACTTAAAAATTCCACTAAAAACAAAAGA
>NW_027112587.1:2652-24176 GCF_000696795.3 Halyomorpha halys
TACTACTACTACTACTACTACTACTACTACTACTACTACTACTACTACTACTACTACTACTACTACTACTACTACTACTACTACTACAACAATCAGTCTTCAACGGCTATTGTTAAGATGCCTGTACATGATCACCAAGCCATGGCGGATGCGCACATGTGGGTGGGTTGCTTGGCTTGACAGGCCTAAGTTTGTTGCCGATCCGTCGAGAGTCGGTTTTTGGACACAGATCAACGGGGGTTCGTGAAAGTGCTTGTGTAGCATCTACACCATTGTTCTTTGTTTCGTTGCAACTGAGAGCTGTTTAGGTTGAAAGTGTTTGTTGCTACTTGTTATAATAAGTTTTATAATTAATCTCGTTTATTTGTATTAATTCTCCTTCATTTACTTTTTTTTTTAAATAAAAATAATACAATCCAAGTGCAATGGCTGAACCACTTGTACATCTGCCATGCTTGCCATTCTGAAAAACATGTGGATGGTCCGTTCGGCGGTTCCTTTGTTTACCGAGCATTTGTACAAGTCTTCGATTCCCCGCGAGTGGCCAACATGTAGATACGCCATTAAAACTATATAAACTATAGTTGTTCTCCGGAACTTATGGTTCTACTTTATCACTACTAAAAGGAAAGCATCAGGCAGGACCAAAAATGTGATTCATCCTGACACTGACATCTCTCATACAATGCTGAAAGGGACATATTTTTAAAAACTTAACACCCCCATTTCCAGACCACATCTCCTGAAACTTTATTCCTCTACTTGCCTAGATTTTATTGTTCAACCCCACTATTCCACCCCTGAATCTATGGTATTATTGGGCTTTCTTAAAGCCCCCACCTTATAATTTAAAGAAACCTAATTAGATGAATTCTATTTGTCCCACATCTCACTCACACAAATTTGATTGGACAAAGGCTCCCCTTCCTATACTTCTTTTTATGAATATATTTTGGCTAATGGGCAGAAGATCATTAGAATAGTTACAAGTCCAAAGAGATGAAGTCCTCAGCCATCAGCTGAGTTCTTCCTATTTTGTAAGAAATTAGTTTCAGTGCTTATGTAACATTTTATTTTACAATAAAAAGTTAATTTTTAAGTTTTATTCAATGTAGTATCCTTTAATTCGCATATCGACAAATAAGCACGATATTGGAACATCGAGGTAACATCAACGAACGACACCTCCACAGACCATTAACCAACTTGCTGTGAGTGACTTTAGTGATTTAAGATTAGTGGACTCTGAGTTTTCTTTTATATAAATATTAATCAATGTTTATACATATGTTAGCATCTCGATCAAATCAGTTTTCGTTGTTTTTATTTTTAAATATAGAAAATTAGCAATTTATTTTATATGTTTTCTTCTTTTTCTTTCTATTTTATAAAATTATAAATTAAGATAGAGTTATCTTGTAAGTATTTCTTTGTTTATTATTTCATTTTTCTAATTAGGGATAATATCCTTTAAATTTTTATATATTCATAATTTCTTAATACTAAGAGTGTAGGGGGTTATTTATTGTTTATGGGTCATTTCTATTTTATTTGTTTACATTTTAGTATTATTAAATTTGTATATCATTTGGAAGTATATTTTCTCTATTTTTTTATTTTTCTGCATTACTTCGATTTTTGTGAGGTTTTTATTTTCAGGTCTTCTGTGTATTTTAAGCCCGACCCAGCGATTATTTTTTAATCTGGGAATAGACTTGTATTTTCATTCATGAAAAGCCCCTCACCTCAACAGAGAGTTAGAGAGTTTTACACGATCTCTGTTTGGGCCACATTCCCCAGATACGAATTCTTTCGGCGGCGATCCTACCAATATATTTTGCATTGTTTTTGCAGAAAATACAAAATGGTGTTAGTGACTGAAGGTTTGGAAGACGGGCCCACTAGCAAGAGAGAGCTAAAGGAGCCAGCAAAGATCAAGAAAAATCACATTCTCATTGTCATATTTTGGATTCTTTATTTATGTTTATTCATAGCCCAGGAGATAGGAGCAGCCGTAGGATCCTTCCTTTGGGGACTGACTTTTAGACGAGAACCGAAGTCACTCAAGGGCAAAGTGTGTTTGGTGAGTATTGCTGTCATACTACAAGAGCCCAAGAGCAGAAAAATGGCAGTTATTTCACCCCAATTTTTGATTACTTTAATGAAAACTATCTATCACTACTAACCAAAATTGATGAGTCTGCGAATTATATATAGGGGATGTAAAAAAATAGGGACTGTTCTAAAACTTAAAAAAAACAAAATTCATTTATCTTTACAATTATCCACACACTAGAAAACGTGAGTGATCATCATTAAAAGTAAAGTAAATTTGCTAAAACATGAGCCCTAATAGAGCTATATAGGTTCAATAGTTCCCGAGATATAGCTTTTTAAATAGCAACATTTCATTAAAAACTGCACTGAAAAATCAGTATTTTGCGAATTTATTTTAAGAAATCTATATCTCATATAATCAAAACTATTCGATGTACAGATGTGTATTAGAACTCAAATTAATGCGACTAACAAACTACATTCGCGAAATGTTAATTTCTAGTTATTAGGATAAAGTTTTTGAATATATCATAAACATCTACATACATCATAGACATAAACTCCTACAAAGATAAACATAAACTAATTTATAGTACATTTAAATAATTTTAATATTAATGCTGCTAGTCATCTGTACGTCTTATGATCCTGAATTTTTCACACATAAAAATATTTTCCCGAACAACGATAAATCAACATTTTGTGAATTTATATAGTCGAATATCATGAAAACTACTATTCCTACAAAGATAAACGACATTGCCTCCTTTATAGGGCATTAAACTAGCTTTAATTTGAATGGTAATGGACATCTTTACGTCGAATGGTTTCTAGGATATAGATTTTTCAAAATAATTTCACTAACTATTGATTTTTCAGGGCACTTTTTATGAACATAAATAACTCAATTAGGGCCCGTATTTTAGCAAATTTACTTTACTTCCAATGATGTCCTCGTAGGTTTTCTAGAGTTGTTGGTAATTTTAAAGATTTATAGCTCCGAATGATTTTTTTTTTTTTAATGCTTTAAACAGCCGTCATTTTTTATTCCTCTTAACTTTACTTGGCAGACTCATCAATTCAGACTGTTAATTATACATAGTTTTCATAAAATTAATCAAAAACTGGGATGAAATAACTTTTTTTTTTAACCCGGCTATCATACAATCAGTTACAATTAATTTAATTTGAAATTGCACAAATAAAATACAATTAATTTTAATTGGTGATTTGTTGATGAAACACTGCTCAATTGCTAGTTGACCCACAGCTACTGTATATATATACTGTTTGACTAGGTAGTGTTCATCCAAATAAACAAATACCTCTGCATAGGTGACAGGAGCAGGCCGCGGGCTTGGGCGGGAGTTCTGCCTGGCTTTGGCGAAAGAGGGAGCTGTCATCGCCTGTTTCGACATTAACGAACCTAACAACAAAACCACAGCCACGATGATCATGGAGATGGGAGCCAAGGCAGTGCCATACACAGTCAACGTAGCCATCAAGTGAATACCATTGTACTAGTATGATATGATTAATATAAATTATTAATAATTTATCATAATGGTATTAAAAAAAGTATGCATGAAAATTCACAATATAAATTAAAAACTGTATATTAATTATATATCATATGTGTGAGGCGTGTAGCTTCAAAACCAGCTCCATCCGCATTTTTCTGAAATGCCTTTTTTTCCATTTCGGGCATGTTCTCGATACACTGCATCATACTGCCAAGCGGTTAGGAGCAGAAGCAGCTTCTTCCCCGTGAAAATTGCGTTCAAACTGAAGCATTTTTTTTTTTAATATCCCCCTCCCTGGCCATTTCTGGCATACGAGGTGCGGGAGCAGTGGGGTATTGCGCGCTGGGGTTTGCGCATGCTACTGCTCCCAAAGATCACCAATTCTTTTTTTTTTTTTTATTCAATTGTTTACTGTGGTGCAGACTTCTTCTTCTGGCAACGCACCCCATTTCTGTATACCTTATACCTATGCTTGGATTCTTCTCGAAGTGCAGGCCTCCTCTCGTCGTTTCTGCACTCCTGGTACATATGCCTGGTCCTGTAGTATTCTTTTTTTAACTGCGTTATGCCGGTGTCCCCCATGGAACCGGACGTACTCTCGCCCTTCAGCGTTGGAGGGTAATAATCGCCGTTTCAGTGATGGCGCCCGTAAGCATTGCCACTCTGCGGTCAATCTCGGGCTCCTCATCTATCGGGGTCATCTCCTTCCATTCTCTGTCAGCCAGTATTCCCTCCAATTCGCTGGAAAACGCTCTCCAGTTCGCCGATCGGGTCACAAAGCCCTTTTCTACTTCTGGGGCACCGCCTTCCTCCTCCACCGCACCTCAAGCACCCATGTAGTTGTGAGCCCGCCCCTCGCGGGAGTGTCTTATCCTTCCTTGGAAGCCTATACATGTATTTTGTCCCAAAGCTATCCGAGGCCTGCGTGCCACAGTAAGGCTCCCCTGTAATCCTTTTTGGGGCCAGTTCCGCGCCCTCATATTTTCTCCTCTCCTTCACCGGAATGAAGGCACTGAAGGCCCAGCTCCCATCGTCTTCGGTTCCTCCACTGCTCTTCGGTCCTCATTCCCCTTTTCTCTTTCTTTAGCCCTACATTCGGCCGTACGTTCTAAGAGGATGCGGGCTTCTTCGTCGACTTTCGCTTCCAGGTCTTTTATTATGTTTATTTATTTTTTTCAAAACCAACTCCATTTTAATCACGGAAGGTTTCACCGGCATGGCGCAGGTTTAGTTGTTTTCATGCCAGTTTATTAAAGATTTCCTTTTAATATTTTAACCTAGTCTTATGTGTCATGGCCGCAAATGTAGTTCCCTATCCACTTCGCTCTGTGATTGTTTTTGTGTCATATGGGTTATAGCTCTAACCTTGCTCTCAGACTATGTACAGCATGAGTTATTAAATAATTAAACACTTTTATATTCTCATTCAGTAGAATTGTCTACCTATTTATAAAAATTTGGCAAATTATAATTGACATTAGTTGATCAAACAAGACCAATTCTCCGTACGGGGTCCTAATACTGTAAATTTCACGATAAAGGTGCTGTGTACTCCACTTTCTATTGGTCGTTAGTTCGAATCCAAAGACTATAAAATTTGTAAAATTTTTCCAGAACTTGGAGAAAACAGCTCATTTCATTGAAACTAATTCAAAAACACTGGGTCGAACTGAAGACTCAACCCGGACATACTCCGAGATCACCATCAAGAGACAACAGCCCCTCTCATCCTCAACCTCAACCTGCACGTCATCAAAATCCTCCCCATCGTCTACCCTTACCACATTATACAATTACTACAACATCCACTCCCATTTCCATCTCGTCCATCCGATAAACTGCCCGTCCCTTGTACCATTTAAAACAAACACAGCTCCTCATACCCCAGTTTCGAATATATCACGAGTCACGCATTACTTCTAGTCACTAAGGTGTTCATCTCAAGCCCCTGATTCATACCCTCATTATCAAAATGCAATCGATAAAACTTCAATCCTTTCATCCTTCTTAACAAATCTTCAAGAGGCTATCAAACTCCTTATCAACCTTCTCGCAATAATCCTATCCGAAATCCCGCTTAATTTCGCACGATGAGACAAAGACCCTAGCTATCCTGTTATGGAATGCTAATGGCCTACCGTGATGAACTCAACTTATTCCTGCATGACCAACACATTGACATAGCCCTACTAACTGAAACTCATTTCACAAAGGACCCACTTTTATATAAGAGACTATATAACTTATAGATGAGTTTGACAACACTTCCCATACTGATTCTTGCATCCTTATCCCATTCCCTTCCAATCAAACTGATACTATACAATCCACCTCGTTTATCATTTCGAGTCGCCCTTTCTATGTTACCTTTTCAGCTGTATATTGTCCTGCTGGTAATAACCTTTCTTATAATCTCCTTGATTCCTTATTCCGAACCCTCGGACCACGCTTCATTGCTGGAGATATCATTGACTATAATGCTAGACACCAACGATGAGGATGCCGCACATCTAACTCCCGTGGTAACATCATATCCCGTCTTTCCAACTCCAATACCTATTTCATAATCTCACCCAAAAATCCTACGTATTGGCCTACATCCCTCAAAAAGGTAGAAGTAAGTAGAAAGCTCCTGGATATGACCTAAAACATCCCACATCCTAATACTTCTTCCTCAGAAAGCCATCGTGTACCTCACCTACATACACAACTACGTAATGCATTCCACATATTTTCCTGACCCATGGAAATTATCTATAGTTAAAGTACTACCCAAACCTCAAGAGAACCGCAGAGTACCCATCCTCCTAACACCCTATCTCTCTATTACCGATCATGGATGAAATCCTCAAAAAAATCATTTTGAAACGCCTATACCCCATCCTAGATTCCAATCATATAAACCCTTATTACCAGTTTGGATTTCGAACATCCCACTCTACTATCCAACAATGTCATCGTGTGGTGGACGTTGTCTCGTCTTCTTTGGAGCGCGGAATGTACTGTGCGGGAGTCTTTTTAGATGTAGAACAGACTTTTGATCAAGTCTGGCTCCCAGAACTGCATTACAAACTCCGTGAATTCCTACCTCCTATATACTTTCTCACTGATACGTTATACCAAGTAAACTGCAATGGTTCCTATTCATCCATCTATTCTCAATCCACTGGTGTTCCTCAAGGTCCCATCCTCTACACAGTATATATAGCTGACATCCCAACCAATCATAACACTACCCTCACCACCTATGCCCTAGACACATGTGTGCTCGCAGTGAATAATAACCCTTTAATTGCATCCCAAACCCCATACCACAGCCTTCGAAAAATGGTGTCGTAATTGGAAGATTAAAATTAATACCAACAAATCCCATAAAATCATCTTAACCCTTCGTCGTAAATCTACCGACAGTATCCTTTAATAATATTGCTCCTACTCCTGTCGAAAAGATCCGCTACTTTGGACTACATCTGGACAAACGACTAACCTGCAATTCTCACACAAGACTGAAAAGACAGGAAACTGGACGTCGATTTCAACTATTCGACAGCACTTACTAGACAAACGGTCTAAACTTCCACTTATTTATATTACTGATCTACATGACTGTAATAAAAAAAGCAAAAACTTCATTAGAGTGCTACCAACGGGTAGTATCTCTGCAGACCTGTATCACTCCATTATAAACATACATCTACTGAATGTATTATTATATACAGTTGTAAATTTCAATAAAGATATAGAAAAAAAATCCACTTTCACAATAGAAAACTTTCCAGATTTAGAGATAATATTGCAGTATGGGGTAAGGTGAACTATCTTGACGATGTAGGTGTTGAACGCGGGGATGTTGGATACAAATAAAATGTTTTTACTGTTCTTACTGTTTTATTAGTTACGGTTAGATAGTATAAAACGTTCTTACTGCAGTGAGAACAACCAACACAATATACAGCAAAGCTTGACAACCTTCCAACTACTGTTACAAAATCATTGCAAGCGCTTTTAGCTCAACAGTCGATATATTCATAGTTTGCCACAGAGCAACATGTATACAATAACAAATGAATTTTTACATCACAGTTTAACACACCCTCTTAAATATTAATTTTTTTTTTCAAATTTAGTTTTACATCATTTTTCTTTTAAAAAACAGGATTAGCAGAATTTTCATTTTACATGCATTATCAAAATCATTTTTAAATTACAATATTAGTTTTCTGCAAAAAAAACTTTTAAGTTACAATTTTTTTATTTTATGTTTCACAATCACTTCACTGAGTCCCTGATTCAAACATCTCCAACTGATCTTTTGTCCTTTTGTAGATGATTTGAACTTTTCGTCTTTCGACTACATCTTTACTTTTCACAATTAGAATTATAATATTCAGCAGGATTGAAAATATTCGTTGAATCATTTTTCATCGTTTTTTCTTCTTCTTAGTACCAGTATATTTCTTACTTTTTTCTTCTAATGTTTCTTCATCGTTGACACAAATTTCTGGGTCACCATTTAAACCTTTCAATTTGTATAACTTTTCTTTAATCCGACCAGGTTTCTCTTTCTGTTTCTTCTTGATGTTTTTTAGACATTCCTTGCACAAACGAGAGGCACCAGATGGAATTTTTTAACTTGAATTAATTTATTTTGTCGGCATGCCAAAGATACCGCCGGACCTAGGCAGAAACCCATCGGCGAAGCATCTAAAGAAATGTACAGATATAACAGAGGGTATGCACCCCCTGGGTACAATTGACCGTGAAGGCAGAGATAAACAAATAAACAGCCCTTATCTTACACGTGCCCACTTTAAACACCTCAGGGAAAATACAGCGAGTGTCAAAGAAAAAGCCGCCTTAATTGAAGACAAATAAACAGCCCTTATCTCACACGGTGCCACTCTAAAAAACCTCGGGGAAAATACAGTAAGCCGCCAGAAGCCGGCTTTCTTCAAAGAAAAAGGCCGCCTTAATTTAAACATGAAAGGTAGGAAAAGGACCGATTTTCGCCGAAGGTCATTTTCTTCTCACCCCCTCTGAAAATAGAAGAACCAATCAAAAGACAGAAATCAAAAGAAGGAGTCAGAAAGAGAGGGGAGAAAATAAGCAAAAAGGGCAGGAGGAACACAGTTGAACACAGTCTGAGAGAGCCGGACGGAGGAAGACAGTCGGAGGGAGTTTGGGAGTTGAAGACAGTCGGAGAGAGTAAGACGGAGGAAGACAGTCGGAGAGAGTCGGAGAGTTGAGGACAGTCTGGGAGAGATGGACGCTTGAAGACAATCTGAGGGAAGATCAGGGGAAGACCAGTTGGAGGCAAGAGAAGGAAGTCACACCTCGCGGAGATTAAGCAGCGGCAGTCGGGAGGCTGCGGAGCATAGAGGATATGGACGCTCTTCCGCGACAACTGCCAAGCCGACAGACGTATTAAAACAAGTAAGACCTTTTCTGTTGTAATTTTAATGGCAAGAATAGAATTAATAACTTAGAGTCAATATAGCTATCATAGATCCCAACTGGTACTTCTCAATTCATAATATAATAATTAAAGTATAAGGAAACAAGTCTACCATGCTCTCTCATAATATTATTCTTGGTAATGTATATATAATTGTAAATATAAAATATGTAACAAAGACTTTACTTTATAATTAAGAATCCCTGCATGTCACCTCATATATAATACCATAGTAAATTGGTGAACACGATACCGTTGGAAAGGAACTCCAATGATTAATTATAGATATTCATATCTAGCATACCATGGCGAGGGGGTCCAGATGGTGTCCAGTGTTTGAATTAAATATAGCGCATACTTTTTCAGTCGGTTCCCATCAGGAACCAATAGATAATACATAATATAAATACAACTAAATAATATAAATACATGAATATATGAATAAATTTCAATATAATACCTGTACGGGGAACCCCTAGTCGGGCTTAGAAACCCCCGAAGCCCTGTAACACGGCAATATATATATACATATACTGTTATTGTTTTTTTTAGAAAGGATCTTGATCACCTCGTCTGCCAAGTAGAAAAAGATTTGGGGCCTATCTACCTATTGATCAACAATGCTGCTATAGTGGGCAACGTATTTGGAATCCAAGAAGACTTTATTAGAGCTTCCTTCAACACTAATGTCTTCGGACCAACATGGGTAAGTATTAATAGATACAAATATTAAAAAATTGTAATATGCTCCCTCCTCCTCCAAAAAAAAAAAATAAAAAGAAACCATACAGGGTTAGCAACAAATTAATATGTACATTGTGGGAAAACCCCAATATCATGGCAGAGATTTTTAAATCCCTGCCTTCCTAGCCTAGCCAGTATCCGAAGCCAACGTACGTCACTATCAGTAGGACCGGTAAGACCGCAGTTACCATCAGATATCATCAATGGATTACCATCCATAACAGATATTGGTGTGAAAACAGCAATCGTCTGTATGACCAAGTCAGGTTCTGCTCGCTTGGATGACAGTGCTCATTCTAACGAAGTTATTGGGTGGCAAGAACTTCATGAAAGGGGACTACAAGCTAATCTAGCTCTGAGGAGAAAACCAAGGATTGAGGTGAGGGTGTGCCTTACTCCTGGGGATCAGCGGAACTAGTTAGCTATTTATAGGGAAGAAATGATTCAATGGACAGCTTTGCTTAAAGTCACCAAGGCATACCGGAGTGTTTCACATGTGGCTGTGCAAGTCCTAGTGTAAGGGGTACATCTCGACCTCCTTCTGCAGGAAGAAATAATGAAGTTTTAATTCATGAGAGAAAAGGCTCTGTAGGACTCCTGATAAATCTTCAGGACAGGATTGACGAAAACACAAGCAAATGGAAAACGATTCTCCGGCAGGAAACCGGAACCGTTATTGGCTGATAAGCCCAAAAGGTGCTACCTTAAAGAAATATTTCCTCACAGTTCGGCCATGTAAGGAAGCAAAGTGGTTCCTCCTAGGCTACTGGCCCACTCAATTCCTCACTGGGGATGGGAGATTTCAAGCCAACCTTCATGGCCACGGGATGAATATCGACTCTCTATGCTCTAGTTGTGGTGTTCTGGAGATTGCTATAAACATCATCATAAACTGCACCACTTTTGATGCACTATAGGTCAGATTACTAAGGGGAAACTCAGCTCTGTACCCTCATAGAGAACGATTTCCCTCAGCTAGTAACTGATGAAATCTACCTGTATTACAAAAAAATTGAATACAGTTGGAAAACTATTATTGGGCCAATCCATTTCAATCATCTTCAAAGAAAATACCATCATATCCACCTGAACCAGCCAAAAATTGAACATTTTTATTTTAAATATTGTAAATTTATTTGTTAGCAGTAGTTCGATGCTATGGATACATGTTTCATGTTAAACTGCTGCAGCACACCTGTTTTGCTCTAAAACCTGGGGAAAGAGGAAATAAAGAAATAATAAAAAAAAAAACTGACCTAGCAAAGTGGGACAAACTAATTTTTATCTGGAGAAAGTTAATGTTCATTTTTCTTCCGAAAAAAAACCTTAGTTAGGAATTTCCATATAGGAATTCCATGAAACAATGTTGTTGTTTTTCTAAAATTGCAATATCTTCAACATATCCACCTGTATATCCATACCATACAATATCCACCAGTCCACGCAAAACTTAGAGGAGTTGTTTAGGTCTCCTCAATCACTTGTAAATTTAAATGTAATTCTACAATTTCAAATTACAGAAATTGGTTGATGTTTGCCCAATTCTACTCTATGAAAATACTAATCTTACGTGGTACTTAGACCTTTAAGAAAAGAAAAATTAGGAAAAAAACAAAACATTATATTATTCTAATTACACATTTTTCAAAAATATCTAGTAGCATTGACTCCAAAATAAATTTCATTCTAGGAGTGATGTTAAACCAGGTTATTTCATGGGGAGAGTTAAAATTACAATATAATAATAATTACAATATAATAATAATAAAATAAATGAATTATTGTTTTAGTGTATTTATTCCTTTAGCATTTCTTTATTTAGCTATTGTATTTAGGCTGACCTTATTGGAGCTACTATTTCATTATTAAAGCTGCTTGAGGAGGGTGCCCCCTATGCATTATTTTTTTTCTTTCCTCCTTTTTTCTTCATAAGGTCATAAATTTCTTTAATCGCCATAGATTTACTAGGAAGTGAAACCTTTGTTTTGTACTTTCATTCGTTTAGTTATTTCCTCTGAATTTGCTTTATTACACGTACTTAGGGTGTGAATTTACTATCTTACTTTAAACATCAATCGTTTTTACTATTTCCTATACATGGGTTTAGAAATTATAAACTTATATTATTCCATTATTTCTCTAGTGCCCCCTCATGCATGTATGCATTATTTTTTGTGTTAAGATGCAAATCAATCATTTCTAGGTGATTGTCACATTAAATTATTTTCACAATTCAAGGTTATTTATTATGTTAACATTTTTATATTATGATAACAAATTCTGTACATGCTGATAGAGTACCTTATATATTAAAAGGCCTCTAATCTTGAAACCATATTTAAAAACACATCCTGTTAACATGTACCCCACATTTAGTTTCCTATAAATTAGCCCAGCTTAATTTAGCTTAATTGTTAGAGGAGGGTGCCCCCCTCACATTTGAATAGAAACTCGAGACACTGTCATCTAGTGGCAGCTATATGAAGCAGTAGGCTTTGGGAGCCATCTTGGTCCCTTCATCTGAAGAGTGAACAGCATTTCAAGTGCCACATTATTTTTGTCAGAGATAAACAATTCACCATGAGTGGATAAGCTACATCCCACTCAGGCGAAGGGACAGAAGCAGGATGAAAGAGGGAAGATGACACAGGAAGAGAACAATAATATGCACTTTCAAGATCTCAATAGCTCACCGATTAATCTAAAATAACTTCAACAGAAGTAAACTACAGCATCTATTATTATATGTAATACCATTTATAATTTCAAATAGCCCTGTCACGATCTACAATCAAAATAAAATACTAAACCACATTGTACAACCTTTTGGCAAACCCCTACACAGCCATGTGTCTTATTATTCAATCAAGAATACAGGCATATCTCCCTATATCACCATTCTTCATTTCAATATTATCATTATTATAAAACTCATTAAATACAGTCCACTCCATTTATTCAAACATGCGATATCATTAACATACAATTAATTTTGGTAATATCCACCAACTTTGACTCCAGAGAATATCTAAATTATACAAAAGCAAAGGTTTTGGCTAAGCTTTTAAGCCATCTTTATTTGAAATGATAATGATAGAAATGATAGTAATAAAATTATAATGAAATAGGTTGATAAAAAAAGATGCACAAACATAAAAAAGAAATATAAACGAAAATGAATAATGATAGGTAAATATAAAGAAAAGAAAAAGGAAAAATATAACAAGAAAAAAAAACGAATTAAGGATACATAAAATAAAAAAGATATGAAAAACATATAGTAAAACACATAAATTGTGTATAAAAACATTTGAATTAAAACTTGTTAATAAATAAGTAAATTAAGAGAATATTATTTTTTTCGTTTTTTAGTAGTTCGTGGGGCTCTAAGTTATAATATTACCCAGGAAATATTTGTTCTTATGTACTTCTATATTCTCATTAGAATGGTCTGGCAAGTCTTAAATGTTTGTTGTTTTTTTTTTTAAAGAAAATCTTCCTTCAATATTTTTAATTTTTTTATTTCAAATCAATAACTACTTCAAATTTTTACTAGTAATAAAAAATAGATGAATATAAACTATGAAAGTATTCAATAATTAACTTAAGAAGATAAACAGAAATATTTTTTTCCAGGTTGAAAACAATTCCAGAAATAAGAGTAGTAATATAGATGTGTTATATACTCTTGAAAAGCCAAAGATTTAAATAAATAATATTTAACATATTAAGTTATAAAAGGTATTAGAGAATAATAAATAATACTTAAATAAAAACTAATAGTCTTATTTTATCTATCAACATGCAATATTGTTCACTTGTTTTACTAAACCAAAAAGCAGACTAACCATTTTCATTATTCAGAAGCCATGGAGATCAAAACAAACTCGTTTTAAATATTTCAAGATGGCTTCACCCGTCCTACAGTCTGTTAAATTACTGCTATGCTGAGTAGGTAGATTGAAGTTTTTCATTAGTTGACTGTTTCTCTACCAAGATTATAGCAAAAATTAATCCCAGAAGAAATGGAAGATGGTAAGAATTGTCAATGAAGTTTTACCAATTTACCTCATGAATCATCACAAGTGAATTAGAGTGGTTGTGCTACAATAGATGTTTTGCATCGACCATCAAGGGTTGGGAAGAGACAAAAGAAGAGGACTTTTGGGTATTGGAATGGCGGGATAGAGGACACCTCCAGGAAGCAGGTAGTGCTGACCATTCTTTGTTTACTAGCAGAAGTAGCATCTTTAGGAAGAATACATCAAGAATCATCAGTCATCAAAGAAGAATAGATAATTGGTTAGTTTTGCTCAACATAGGATTTAAGAATATTTATAATTGTGTATAAAAGCATTTGAATTAAAACTTCTAAATAAATAAATAAATTAAGGGAATATTATTTTTTTTCAGCTGATTAATGCAGTTCTGCCATCCATGAAATTAAGAAACGAAGGACACATTGTTAATATTTCATCATCTGCCTCAAAGATGGTGATGTCCCCAATTATGATTTATGGAGCAACTAAAACAGCTCTGGCTTGTAAGTCCGAACATTTCTGTATTCTACCAGAAATAGAATAATACCCCTATAATCTAGAAATTTAGGAAAGAGTCAGACAAAGAATAGAGATCTATGTGCCACCAGGAATGGTAATGTTTAATGAATTATACACTACATTCCTAACACCCAGATCCAAATTTGAGTTTGGAGACAGGGAACAATTAACCACAGATTGACACTTAAGTTTGGATTCTCCTTGGGCTTATCCAGCAACTAGAAAATGTACACACAGCTATTGGATAGGAATAAACTAGATGATTAAGCATGAATACTGTGCCATCAGCTTCTTGTAGTATTAAGTGTTACTGAAGCTCGGTTAAATCTCACATCCACCATCTATGAGATTTACCATTGATGAGCATAATAAAAAGAGTTGTCAATAAACAATTGTCAATCAACAACAAGCATCTTCCTCAAGAGTCGATTGAAAAATGAAAAATCCAAGTGGCATATAGCTTTCTCGTGGTGTGATTGAGAACATTCAGAAAAGGTGAGGTAGGAGGCTTTGACACAGCATAAATCCGTATTTAAATAATTAAAATAAATTATAGATAAACATTGTATTATAGTGTGTTGGTGTCAATAGTTATAATGAACACTTTTCAATGGCTTCCTTATTAGCTTTATTCAAGTAATTGAAAATGCACCTACTTTTATTAAAATATATAACCCATTCTAGTATATTATACATTCCTTTAATGTACCATATGCCCTAAAATATGATGAGATTGTGCCAGTTTTGAGGTTTTTTATATTCAAATGAATTTAGTTCAGAATGATGGTACTTCATCATCATTTCAGCTTTCTGTTCCTAAGCACGAACAATTTTTTAGTGATTAGTAATATTTTATTACACTCATCAAGTGGTGTGAGATCAGACCACCATTTTTCACCTTTTTAGTTGCCCTCAATTCAATTATCACATATTCTAATACCTTTTCTTTTTTAAAATAAAATTTACAATAATTACTATATCACTTTGGGATACTGCCTAATAAACCATTTTTCTCATTACTAATTACATTGTAACTGTGTTTTATATTGATATAGTAATACCTGTTTAAAGCAAGGCTACTCCCAACTCATTTTGAATCTTTTATTTTTAAATTATTTCTCTAAATGTTTTTCAATTTTTTTTAAATAATTGTTCTGTAAAAAACTACATGTTTCTTTATCAGACAAACTCACCTTTTTTTTTTTTCATTAAAAATGGAAATTTTTTTTTGTAAGTAGGGTTCCAAAAAATAAATCTGCCCTGGCCCCAAATGGTTGGTAAGACACTGATAGTACACAAAATAACAAAACAAAGGTAACACAGTCTCACTACATGAAGTAAACCTATTTTTAAATTACAGTGATAACATGACAGACAAAAAGGAATAATAATAAAACCCCACAGATAATATTTGTTGTAATAGATTAATAGAAATATATTACTTAACAGCGCATAACATTAATCCTTCATGTTTCACAAGCTGCAAAAAAGTGATGACAGAGAATTGCTAAAATAATTGCAAGTCTTATGGAAGATATTAGAGGATTGTGATTACACTTATAGATTTGCGCAAACATACAAATGGACTGTGCTATACGACAAATGTAATAGCTCTGATCAAAAGCTGCCTGAGAGCACTTATTTGCTGAATTCTGTCTTGGTCTATTATCATCCCACATGGCACAATCTCACCTCATTGGTATAATCAAACAGTATGGAATAAGCTAAGGTAATCAATAACTTCCAGTAATACATTACCCTTGCGATTGTATTAAACTTAATATTCACCATCTATAATATGTAAGAAATATTATAACTTCTTTCTTTTTTATTTACCTGTTCAAGACATAGGTAATTGCATACGTGCTGAACTACAACTCGAAAATGAGGACAACAACATAGTTGTGACAAATGTGCATCCATCAATTATCAATACGTCTGAAGATTACACATCAAGCGCACATCTTAAGTAAGTTATGAAACTAAATTTAATATTATTAAGGAACATGTTATTATAAAACTTATTGTTCAGGTAGTGATTTATCCATGGCCTCTAGTTAAATTTTTACAATAAAACCAAGGCAGATATCGATATAATGAAATATTAATCCCTTTGGACATTCATTTATACACATTTCAAAATTTTTCTGAAAGAAATTCTAACTTGTTAATTTTTAACATTCAAAAAGGTAACTAATACTAGGTTATATTTTTTAAATGACAAACTATGACACAATCAATGATTTATAAAAGTATTCTTTCAACAATGAATTCCTTTTCACTCTGATATTTAGTAAAACAAAATGTAACCAGTCTTGTAATTTAAGAGAATTTATTGCAGAGATCAGACCTATGTTCATAACAACTCTTTATTTTTTTAATAATTTCCTGTTTAATTATTAACAACAGTAAAAAAAAAAGTGTAAATGGGAAAATAAACCATAGGCCATGTTCCTTAATTAAAACTTAGTATCTGTTTTATTTTCCATTGGAACATTTTGATATTTATTTCTATATGTGAATTATTTGTGCTTAATTCTCAAAAAAAAAATATTGCTTTAAAATATGAATATGTTCCAGCCTAAATATAGTCGTTGAAATGAGTCATGTAGTGGAAGCAACAATGAAGGCTATTCACTACAATTATGACGAAGTGCTTGTGCCTTCCATCATGAAGTATCCACTTCTTTTAGTGAACGAGTAAGTGATATGAATAGTATCATTGGTCAATAATATTATAGAGCATTTATTAATTTATTTTTGTAAAAATATACATTAATTAATTTTGTTAATATGTACAGTAACATTTTCATTAAAATTGACCAACTGGAAGTGCCGCTTTTTATAATTGATTTTTTTTCCAAACTCCTAGAAAAAAAAAATTTAAAAGAGGTGTAATATAAATGTATTGTTTATCTGCACGAGTTCCTTTTACTAGAGCCAAACTCCATTCTAAGGAATGACTGATTTTATTGTGCTGTGATTTTATAATTAAATTGTGCTGGTGGTTCATTTCTGAGTTGTGTGAGGTGTTGGGGCACACCTCGTTTTATTGACTAGTATAATTGATTTTTTTTTTTTGATCCCTCTAAAATTAGAAAAAAAGGTCATTAAATTAATAGGTTGCATTACATACATTTGCATAATTCAGATTGGATATTACCTTTTTCTACCAATGGTACTTGAAGTTATACGGTGAAATACTTATCCATGTCTGTTCCATATGAATTCTACTAGAAATATTTGGAGGTGAAGGGCCTCCTTATATTGATTAAACATAAGAGAAAAATAAAACAATCAATAGTTATAGATGAAAGATGATAGAAAAATAATAAAAAAAAAAAAACAGTCAGAAGTCAAAAAAATAGTAGGGGAGAGGGGGGGTCTAAGAGAAGAAAGGAGTTAAAGAGTGTAATTGATTTGGACAATTTGTGCTTTATCAACTCTCTGGGCTGTTAAAAGCCATCTAGAGATGCTAAGTTGTTAGCTCTTAGTGTATCAGAAGATTTTATAGTAATCTTTATTGATTCAAATAATACATTTAAGAATCTTACAACATATTATATGGTTGTTACATGAGTTAAATTAAAGTATATACAGGAAATATTACAGATATTAATATACTAATGTTTGCCTGATCACAGCAGTAGTTCGTGGGGCTCCAAGTTATCATATTAACCAGGAAATATTTGTTGTTATATACTGCTATATTCTCATTGGAATGGTCTGACAAGTCTTAAATGTTTATTGTTTTTTTTTTTTTTAAATAAAATCTTCCTTCAAAGTATCTTAAATTTTTTTATTTGAAATTATTAACTACTTCAAATTTTTACTAGTAATAAAAAATAGATGAATAAAAAATGAAAGTATTCAATAATTAACTTCAGAAGATAAACAGAAATATTTTTTTCCAGGTTGAAAACAATTCCAGAAATAAGAGTAGTAATATAGATGTGTTATATACTCTTGAAAAGCCAAAGTAAGTTATAAAAGGTATTGGAGAATTACAAAAAATACTTAAATAAAAACTAATAGTTAAAAACTAATATCAAAATTCAATATTGTCCACTTGTTTTACTAAACCAAAAACCAGACTAACCAATTTCATCATTCAGAAGCCATGGAGACCAAAACAAACTCGTTTCAAATATTTCAAGATAGCTTCACATGTCCTACAGTCTGTTGAATTACTGCTATGCTGAGTAGGTAGATTGAAGTTTTTCATTAGTTGACTGTTTCTCTACCAAGATTATAGTAAAAATTAATCCCAGAAGAAATAGAAGATGGTAAGAATTGTCAATGAAGTTTTACCAATTTACCTCATGAATCATCACAAGTGAATTAGAGTGGTTGTGCTACAATAGATGTTTTGCATCGACCATCAAGGGTTGGGAAGAGACAAAAGAAGAGGACTTTTGGGTATTGGAATGGCGGGATAGAGGACACCTCCAGGAAGCAGGTAGTGCTGACCATTCTTTGTTTACTAGCAGTGATAGCATCTTTAGAATGAATACATCAAGAATCATCAGTCATCAAAGAAGATTAGATAATTGGTTAGTTTTGCTCAACATAGGATTTAAGTATATTTATAAAAGTAGCTATTAATGTAGTTAAGTGTCATTGTGTTCCAATCGTCTGGAAAACCCGCCCTGAGATAAGAGTCAATAATGTATAATAGTTTAAAATAAAATTCTCATATCTATTTAAACCTTGAAATCATCAAAGTTATATTTTAGATCTGAGAATAATAAAGATAGCTTAAAACAAACTGTTTAAGGTTAAGACCCTTATTTGAATTTTTCTTCCTAAGCTTGAAGGGATCACTTAGGTTGTTGGCCTTGAAGTGAGTAATCTTAGGTCTGGAACAGATAATTTAATTTCTGTATAAAATGAAACGAGAAGCAAAAAAATATGATGGAGGTAACCGACATTCTTCTGGCACTGTTAGTGGGAAGCTACTGACTTCTGTATTAGAGAAATAAACAATTTAAGTCCAACCGACCAGCTAATGCTGATGTTTTTCTGTCTTACTCAAACAATGGAAATAGTTCTCGTTCTTCTATTAAGTTTACAATATGAGAAATCCCTCTATTATTTACATTGATTTTTTATTTCTTCTGTTTTAGATTGATGCCCTCAAAGACAACAACAAAACTCTTGAAGCTATTTGTTAAAAAAATTATAATACCTACTCCTGAACAGTACAAGAATCTTCCCTGGCATGATCTAGTCAAGGAATCTTGTCTTATGGAAAAACAGGATGATAAATGAATAATACTGTACAATAATGATGTGTGATCATATTAATACTAGCGGAACTCCTATTTTTTGCACAGTATATTCATTTACATTCACTCAAGTTTTAGTGGATTTGTTTAGTTGGATAAAAATTAAATATTTCCAGCACTCAAAACTGAGCCATGCTCTCTCTAAGAAAAATATAACCTATCAACTTCTACCATTTCAAGGGGTAATATATTTCAATATGTATAATAATTATATTTAAACTTGCTACACATTAATTAATTGAAATAGTAATTGTTAAAATAACAGTTACAATATTATTGCAAGATTCGATCACAGACCTTATAAGTTTCTTAAGTAAGTTGACTCAAGCTTTGTCAGAACAGAAAATAGGTCAGAACGTGATAGAAATAGCCATTTCACATCAATAGTAAAACACAATTAAAAAAAAAATTATTAAACAGATAAAGAATAGCATATTAAAATAGACTCGCTCTATTCAAAACCACTTGTCTGATCCACATGGATAAGGATTATGATGCTGGAACATATTATGGTGGGCTAAGGAGAAAGGAATTGAGTTTGACAAAATTTGAATTAAAATCTTCAAGAACTGGCAGTAAGTGATGTGTTTAAAATAAAAAATTATGAATGGTTACTTTAAACCTCTTATTTTTAGTAGTCATTTAAGTATTTCTTTATATAGTACATTTGATGTAGAAAGTACCAATATAAAACAAAATATATTGTGATTTCATATCAGTTGTTATTAAAGTTTTGATATAGTACAATGCAATTTGCATTTTTATATTACCTCCCTGTAGTCCAGAGATTCCCTAAAATCAGACAGTCTGGTCCGGTGGCTGATGGATTAGTGCTCCTCAACCATCTCCTTCATACACCATTTTTCACCCTGACATCAAAAAGTATTATTTTTCTTTATTTTAATTCAAGTTGCCGAATGAACAAGTGCCGTAAAGAGGTTTTTATGCAAAGTTAACTGTAGCTAGAATGGAGGAATTATCAAAAAGAAAGAATGTTTAAACAGATTTATGTGATGATAAGGTTAGGGGAAGTTATGGTGAATTTGTGTTAAAGGGTCGAGGATTTGAGAAGTAGTAGTTACAATTTTTAAGCAGTGTGGGAGTGTTATTGTATAATACACTAATATATTTGGTTAGAACAATGAAATGACAGTTCCTGTGGCATGAGGAAAATGAAAGAAAAAAGACATTACTTAAATTAACTTCAACGATATTATTATTGTTCAAAATAACTCCTGTTAGCTTCAATATATTTCTCCCAATGTCCAATAAATTTTCTCTTAAAGTAAAATTTTGGCTTTGAATCAATAAACTTGAAATAAAACAAACACTATTTTGATTATATCAATAAAGTTTTATTTAAACAAAATATTTTATACTGAATTAGTCAGTTTACATAATAAAAATAAGTAAAGAAATTATTATTAAAACTCTTCATTGAAAGGATAATCTGGATGCCCTACACAGCTGTAACAGACAAACAAGGATCATTACATAAATGGAAAAGGCACTTTAAAATAATAACTTGTACATAATTTACTTACTCATCCAAAAGAACATATCTACCATCAGGTTTATTTAAACTATTTAACAATTCCATATCTTCTGGAGAGATCGTAAAGTCAAAAACGTCAAAGTTACTAGCTATTCTTGATTTGGTAACAGTTTTTGGGATAACAACAACATTTCGTTGTATCTAGAAAATTAAAAAAAAAAATTAAGTTATTGAACATGTTGATTAAATAACACATAATAATAATAGTAACAATGGGAAGAATATTTTTTATGGTATAGTTTTGGGTTAATATTAATTTTTTTTTATTTATTGATATTTACAACTGTATAAAAAATACAACAAGTAAATTTGATCATAATGACATAATGATGTGATACAGGA
>NW_027112587.1:24232-25422 GCF_000696795.3 Halyomorpha halys
TTTTTTTTATCCCCCTCCCTTACCATTTCTGGCATACAGGGCACCGGAGCAGTGGGGTAGTGCGCTGGGTTTTGCGTATGCCACTGCTCCCAAAGATCACCTATTATTTTATTTTTTATTCTATTCTTTTATTAATTATTTAATTATTACATTGGATGTAGAGAAACTACCCAGTAGTAGAACTCTAATGTATTAAATAAAATTTAATTTTAATTGCTTTGTTTAATATTAAGGATTAAAGCCTCAAGTTATCAATTGCAATTAGTTTATTAATGTAAATAAAGGAAAAGAACAATACAACCTTCCCTCCCTTAAAATCTGAGATTTCACATTTCAAAAAATACGTATTAACCAAAAATTGAATTAAAAAATCCATCTGTCCACTTTCTTCAGATTTTCCCTGAAATCCCTGGGACTTTTTTTGAGAATTGGCTCCACAGTCATAGGTCATTACAAAATGACCATAGGAACTCGTTATTACCATTCCCCATTTTGTTTTAAAATAACGGTCGACCATTTATGGTGACAGAAAAAAAATTAAAATATTTTGAAGCATTAAAAATAAAAATTGAATATTATCTCTTAAACGTTAAAAATTATCAGGTGGATCGACGTTTATGTAGCTTCTTTTCCTATTTTTTTTAGAGTTTCAGCCCCCTTATACCAATGTAACACATTAGGCACCCTTCAAGCAGAATATGAAAATCTGTTTTTCAACAGTTTTGTTGAACAAATTCCTGATTTGTTATGTTGCAGTTGTTCCAAGTGACTTTTAATTTTGTTAGTTATAAGTTTATGTTTATTCATTTATTTTTTTAACTATAAGTAATTTTAATTTGGTAAATAAAAATAAGGAGGTTCAGTGTTTATAAATACATTGCGGAGGTGTAACACGTGCAGAACAATACCGAAGGCAGTGGGGCCAGTTCCTGCATAACCACGGATGAGGCAGTTGGCAGTGAAGATTTAGGCAGCACTGGAGCGATGTTAGTTGGCATTGGCACGTTGCAAGACGAGAGAGACGCACTGCTTCACAGACGCTCCACAGCCATTGTTTGTTGGAGCTATTGGAACCTTTTCACCCACTCACCGGCAGTCGCCACTGTTCAGTCTACAGTTTTTTTGGAGTCGTTCGGTTGCCCGGTAACCTCTCTCTCACCAGCTCGCCAGCGGTCATCCTGGTCAACCAA
>NW_027112587.1:25684-58750 GCF_000696795.3 Halyomorpha halys
TTTTTTTGTTTATATTTTAATTAATTAAATCTTTGTATCACTTGGAAAGTTATTTTTTTATTATTTCATTTTCTCAATTGTTTTTTTTTTTATGTGATATTTATTTCAGGTCCTCCGTTATTTTTATTTTTTTGTTTTATTTTATCTCGAACCAGCGAACATTTCCCTCTGGGGAAGAGGTCGGTTTTCACATACGAAATAACCCTCGCCCCAATAGCAGTTATGGAGAAATGATACTTTATTTACATATAATTCAAAAAGTATCCATTAAATGGTAACTATGGAAAGGTCATTTAAAATATACTGTAAACCAGGGTTACCTTAGTACAGGTTTTGCGTATTTGGTACCATAGCTCCCTCATTTTTCAATAATTCTTCAAACGGTAGCTACACATTTCAGCTTTAAAGTGCAACCTGTAGGGACCCGCTAACTTTAACAGGGAGATGGGTGGGGGTCACACTTTTTGTTTTATTAATCTTACCCTGTCATACCGCATTACTTTGATCACAAATGATTTTGGTCCAAAAAATGCTTATTTGCTGTTCTTGATCAAAGAAACCCCATTTAATAAGCAACCTAAACAGATTTAACTACTAACCAAACTAACCAACTAACTAACCAAACTAAACCAACTAAAAAACTTTATTTTAGTCGACAATCAGTTTAATTATCATTTTTCCTTTATTTACCCGTCTTGAAACATTATTTGCACAATAAGTCTTGAATTCCTGTTTGGCCTTCATTGAGGAATGTATGAATATAACAGTGACACCAAAAAGTAACTTTATTCCAAAATTATATCGAGCCTTGGTACTTAGTGGCTATGTCTGTTTAAGTCACAATTGCCAATTTCCTCTATCACAAACATTTTTAAACATAATTAGCTCTAGGCACTCAGAAAAAAGGAAAACTCACTAAACTAGGTAAACTTAAACTTCCAATAGTAATTTCTCATAGTTTTATGTCAACTGAGAAGTTGTCCCGTAAGTTCGAGATGGACCAGAGCCTGTTCTCTTCATTATGTCTAATGCCACTCAACCTTAAATGGCCTAAAGACAACCACATCAAGTGGTTGCAGACAGATGGGTGGCGTATGGAGGACCTATTCTACAGAAAACACAAAAAACTTGGTGATCAATGTTACCCCGTCAAGTGCACTTTTTTTACATTATAATTCATAGAAATGAGACAGAGAAATAAAACAAGAATGAAAATGTGGCCAAATAAATTTAAGACAACAATATTATTCACCTAAGCTGATGGTCACACACCAGAGGAGGTTAGTACCAAGTATTCCTGATAGCTGTTATCAGCTGGTGCCCAAAAAAGCGCATCTCTCTCCAATATTGCCACAGAAACTATTATGGGCGTCTGTATTGCACTCTACAAGTAACTCTCATAGCAATAAGGCCAGCTGAGGGTAGCAAGGGCAAGAATTAAGCTCGCCAGAACGATTTGAATTTTAAAAAAAAAAAGGTGATTAACTATAGTTACCCCGAAAGATCAAAGTAACCCCGGTTTATAGTAATTTAATTATCCAGCAGTTACTCTGTAAGAGGTTGCAGCAATGTTGATCACTTCCCAGAATTGGTTTAACAGAAATTCAATCCTTTTCTTAGAAATTTCAATGTAACAACAGTGAGTAACCAAAAAATAAAATTTCAATAATCATAATTAAATTTGGAGGTTAAAAGATATCTGTTTAGATTAAAAATAAAAAATCAATTCATTACCTGATATTTAATCAAAATCTGAGCTGGGCTTTTTTTATACTCCTCCGAAAGAGTTTTCACAACAGGGTCTTCCAAGAGAGTCGTAGCACCGGGCCTCAAAGGCCGATAGGGTGATCCAAGAGGTCCATACGCAGTTACTGTAATGTCATTTTTAGAACAGAATTCAATCAACTTAGACTGGTTGAAGTATGGATGGCATTCAACCTGAACAAAATAAAATGTTGTCAATCATTGAATAGAGGAAAAACTTTATTAAAAATACATAGTTGAGCTGCCCAACTTCATTGGGTTGCCAGTCACACAACATACTTATTTTAGTCTAATCAGACAATATTTTTGATCTTACGATAAATAGTCCTAACGAGTAAATAATAATAATTATAAACAGTAGTAATATATAACAATAGAATATGACTTTTTTTTTTTCATTTCATCTTTTTGGTTCTTTTATCTTTCTTTTTTTTCTGCCTCCTTTTCTATCCTTTCCCCTTTCTCTTTTTTTTCCCCTTTCATATTTTGCTTTCAACCCAATGTGCCTTTAAAAGAATAATGAATAAAAATAGTGATTGAGATACAAATAAATATGAAAAATAAATAAGTAACAAATATATAAAGAAAATCGACAAATTATGTGAAAATTAATATACAATAAATATTAAAATATATACAAAAATAATAAAGTAATAAATAAAATATGCAATGTGTGTCATCCTTCCTCTGAAAGATTCCATTACTCAACAATTTCCATGCATGTGGTGGTGGATGATTCCCAGGGAGTCGAGTATTACATCATCAGTTATCTTAGCCACATCCTGGATATTGACCCCAAGTTCCTCCATGAAGCTCCTAGTTGTATTGGGTATCATTCAGCATGGCTCCAAACCAGAGACCTCATGGAACTTTTCCTTAAGGAAAGGGATGCATTTATCGTGGATTTCCTTCTTTTCCCTTTCCACTTTATTTGCCTGGTCAAGGTGGTTATTTTCATATCTCATTGGGGGATCCAGAATGATTGCTGACTTCCCCTTCTTAGGGAAAGCAACAATAACCACATATCTTGTAGATCCATCCGTATTGACACAGTAGACCTCGTTGAATCAGGCAAAATCTCTTTCTTTTAGGAGCTTCATTAACTTGTACTTTACTCTATGATGTCGGTGTGTTATGAGGAGGGAGTTGTTAGGGCATTTCCTGGTGTTTCAGGCTCTCTGTTTCATTTGCGACAGAGGGACCCAACTTTTCTATCCTGTCTGCTGCCACCTGGGACTCCACCTAGGGGTGCATAATTTATATTCTATTTCAAGACATTGGACCATTCAGAGCCCGTAAGTATTTGTTTATCGTATATAAACTTATTTAATCTTGGGGTCTCATTGAAGTGGCGTACTCCAGATTACATCAGATTTTAAAATTTTCTAAATAAACAATCAAATTGTAAACTTATCCTGAAAATCCAAAATTGGATCTCTGACAGTTACCAAGCAGCAAGATCTATAAATGTGGAAGCAAAGTTCTTCACATGATAAATAGAGCTATCTGGAATGACAATTTAAAAAAATGATAGACAAAAAATAAAGACTACTTTTTAAGAAACATCAATTTTTCAGTTTGTATATTTTTACTTATAAATGAAATATATAATCAGAGAAAGTACTGCAGTAAAAAAAAATACACATCAGAATTTTCAATGAAAACTCTAAAAGGGGAAATGTTTTAAGGTCACTAGAGGTGAAATAAACAAATCTCTAAAAATGGTTTATGGTGTTTGAGCAACTCTGATATAAACAGCCTAGCTCATAAAAGAAAACTTATGCAAAACTGAAATCGTGTATTTAAGGTAGGTAAATGCTTGGGGTGTTACAGAAACTTTCGGCTGAAATTAACTTTCCAAAAGTGCCACTTTATATCATAAATTTCACATTTAATTTATAATTTTCTCAAAAATGGCTCTGTCGATTTTGATCAAATTCATCATATCAATAGAATGGTTTTTAACATCAACTAGATTTTTTCCTCATTTAAAATCTATATATAAAATATTGTGACAGGGCATAAATTCTGAGTTTTCTAATTTTTTTCCTCTAAAATACCTCAATAATTAATGAAAAATTAATACCTAACATAATAAAGTCGCAGAAGGTGATAGAGAGGGAAGAATAACATATTAATAAATTATATTTATAAAAAAATTGTTTTCCTATTTTGATGGTAACATAAAGTATATTGTTCATTAAAATGATCCTACATAGGGCCAACATTGATTCAGATAACTATATGGTAGTTTCCAGAATTAGAAAAAGAATTTCAAATGTAAGGAAAGTGGAAGACAAAAACAGAACAAAATTGCCATATCTAAACTTAACGAAATGGAAACAAGCCATAGACATCAATTAAAATTGGATGAAATACTTGCTAACAACATTCTTAAAAACTCTGTTCAAAAATGGTGGAAATAATACTCAATAGTGGTTAGAAAAACTGCTGAGAATAAGTTGGGAATAGAAGATCAGGCATTAAAATAATGTTGGTTTGACAACAAAAGCATTCTAAGGACAAGGCATATAGAAATGTGGTCCAAAAGAAGCACACATGATTGGATACTTTGTCACAGTCATCCATAAAGACCTTAATGTTCCATATGTAGCCAATCAATCCCAAACCTGATATCAATCCTTCCATTCTGAACTGCTTAACAAAACTAGCCCAATAGTTTTAATCTTTCTTCCTCTTCTATTCATGATGATCCTCTGAGGCCCTTGAAAAGAAGACAGCCTCAAGACCTTCTAATACAGAAATTTCATTGGAGTGCTACCAATGGATAGTTTCTCCACAATCTTTATCATGAGAAGGTGAGCTTGAAAATGCTAAAGTTGCCTCATATTAAATAGTTTTATGACTATTTGAGTGTTTTTCTTTGACCGGACCGGACCATCTTCCTTTTACAATAAAACATATTTGTAGACTCAATTATTAACACGTATCTGGGTACTTAAGTATTATTTCATCCAGATCAGTTGTGGGTTTTAACCTAACCTATTGTTATAGCTAATGACTTCCCCGGGCAAAAGAGATGAACAACAGCAGAGGATCTAATTCCCTTTTAAGTCAAAGTAGGGGCCAAAATTCACATAAATGTGAATCTGACTATGGCGCCAAGTCATAATACACAACTGCTCTGGATGGAATAATACCTAAGTACCTATTACATAAGTAACCTGTAAGTAGCTACTGGTTGACTTAACAAAAAAATAAAATTGGTGTAGTTTACAAAAGTAATGAGCACATAATGAAAAAAAGGCTAATAAAATACCTGATTGTTAACTGGTTTAATTTTGGCAATGTCTAAAACTTTCTGTATTTGTTTATGATTAAAATTAGACAGTCCAATTGATTTTGTTAAACCTAACTTGACACATTCCTCCATTCCCTTCCATGTATCAATGAAACCAGCATCGCTAAATAGGGTTTTACCATCTGCATCTTTAGGAAATAATCCAACACCCTCCTGAAAAAAAAAAAAAATAGTACTATTTAAAAAGCTCTCCTCAATCCCCTACAGTCCAGTTTCTGATCCCAATATCCTAAAAATCAGGCTTGTTTAAATTTACCCAAGAACTTTAAACCTCTATTGACAAACAAAAAATCTCCACCCTAGTTCTTTCCAATTTCTCAAAAGCCTTTGACTCAGTCAATCATAACATCCTCCTCTCCAAACTCCAAAAACCTCGTCCTATCAAACATTATTTCAAATTGGTTCTTTTCCTTATCACTTCGCTCCCAAACTATCACAATTCCCAATTAACCCCCTTCCTCCTTCCTTCTACTAACACATGGTGTTCCTCAGGAACCTTCTCACCAATCCTTTCCTCAATGTATATTAATGACCTTCCTGATTATATCCTCTATTCACAATAAAACCTGTTAGCGGATACCAACAAATTTATCTTACCCTTCATCCTGCCAAAATGCTTGAGGGGATCTGCATGTTGCAAGAAGATATAGATAGCATCAATGAATTGGCAGTAAATAATAATCTCAGGCTCAATGTTGAAAAAAACTAAGGGCATTCTCATCAGTTCTAAGTACCTTCTTAATACAATTCCTTACCATCCCCATATGTACTTTTTTATTTAACCCGGTAAAAGTGTACTGTAGCCACTTAGGCCCTATTGTATGTTGTCCTTTCCTCTGTTCAAAACAGGCCACATGCTTTTACGAATCTGGATATCTTATACGGATCAACCGCCTCACAAAGTTTAGGATCTAGGATATAGTCTCGTCCAAAGGTAAGGAATCGTATCCTGCCCATATATATGATCTGTATATGATGTGATACACGGTCTCATCATCCTTTCTGCAAAACCTACAAATTGGTGACTCTGACAGTCTCATTTTATAGAGAGGCTTATTCAGCTGACAGTGTCCTGTATATAGTCCTGTCACCCATCTTAAGGTACTCTAGTCCATATTAAGTAGTGTGTTACTTCTTTTTGGGCAGGAGCCTTTTAGGAACATCCTTGACTGTTCTTGTCTTCTGGTTTTCCACCAGAAGAACCCAGCCTTGCTCTCAGCAATCACTTTGATGCGTCTCTTTGCATGCCTAGGAATAAAACTGCATATGGGATTGGGTGTAAAGGGAACATACTCAGATCCCTTTCTGCCGAGGTAGACCGCTCTCTCTTTGCCTTGAATTGTACCTTAATCGCCAACCCATTCAAGTTCATACCTCAGTTAGAAACCTTGTAGTGATTTCTGATCAGTACCTATCCTGGAATGACCATATCTCCCAAATTACCCGAAAACAATTCCTTAGGCTCCTTGATTCTATTAAAAAATCTCTCAGCTCCAAGTTATCTCCCTCATTTTCTCCTGTTTTATTATATCCTGATTATATTCAAGATAAAAATCTTGAAACTTCAGCACTTTTGTTTTTAATGTTAATTTTGTTTTTTTTTTAATAATACTATTGTTATTATTTCTTTGCTTTGCGGTCCTAAGGGCTTAAGTTGAAAATATGAATTTTTCAGGAGAATAAAAACAAAGTTCAAAACATTATGTAAACTCTATCTGAAGCATAAAGACCTTAATACCAACTGGTAGCTCTAATTTGATGCTATAATACAACATAATCTCTAAATCCTCAAAAAGTGACTTAAGCTCTAATGACTAATATCAAAGATTTTATTGTTGTATTATTTAGTTACTAAACCATTATATGCCAGAAAATAATCAATCAAATGTTTATTGTAATTATATTTAGGAGACTAGACATTCCAAAAAAAAAATTACTTTTCATATTATTTTATATTTATTAAGCATATAACTACAACTTCGGAAAATGCTGATAAAATTAGTTAAAATAAGGTTCTAAGATAAGCTGAGCATCCTGCAGGTTACTTATGATGTATCAAGCTGTAGAGTACATACATGGGATAACATTCACCCCCTCATACTAACACATGCACACTATTACGAACACGCAAAAATGTTCCTTCAGTTATTTATTAATAATATTAAAAATGAATGTTCCACAAAACTAATGAAAAGGAAATTTAGGAAAACAATTATTTAATAAAGATTGACTACCTTGAGAGCCAATGGCCAATGGATCAAATACAGATCCACATATTCCAGATTTAAAAGCTCCAATGATCGTTTCAAAGCTGGAACGACTAATTCCTTTTTGTGGTCAGTGTTCCATAGCTTGAAAGAAAGTAAATTTTAAAGTTAGTACAAATAAAATTCAAATTTTTAAGCAAATAATATGAATATTGTTTTTTTAGTTTATTACCTTAGTAACAATAAATAATTCTTCTCTTTTAACAGCACCTTCCTTGATCTTTTCACTGAGGGCAGCACCTACCTCTTTTTCATTTTCATAGAGATAAGCACAGTCAAAGTGGCGGTATCCTATGTCAATGGCATCCTTAACAGCTTGGTATACTTCATCGGGTTTTGACTAAAATAAAAAAAAAACAGCAATATAGATTTTAAAAAAATAAATTGTAAATAAATAACATAGTTTAAATAAAAAAAAAAGAAAATATGAAACAAAAACATACACACATGAACAAAAGAAGGAAACATATTCATATGTTTTTTTATATTTACATCATAATTTACTTTGATATTTGATTTTTTTTTAATATAATAGAAAAATAATAATATTCAAGAACAAATCAACATCAAAACATATCTGAATGATAAACCTAGATTCATTTCAATTTAGTGCACCAATAAAATCACATATTAGAAGAGAGAAAAACATTAATACTAAATTATTAATTATCAATCAGAATGACTGAGAAAGAATATTCTTAGAACCCCATTTAACCCACATTTTAAGAAGAAGAAAAAACTATATCAGAATAATACACCGGGTATGGTCAAAGAAAAAAACTCAAATAGTTATAAAACTATTTAATGTGAGCCAACATTTCGCTCCATATTACAGGGCTTCATCAGTGTTCAAAAAAGATAAAAACACTTAAATAGAGTAAAAAAGTAAGCAGATAGATAACCAAAATAAAACTTGACTAAAGTGAGGCTAATTATGATAATTTCTTTAAAAATCAACAATCTAAATTTTAAAAAAATAAAAAAGGTGTACAGATGAAAACAGAAATAATAACTGATAAAAAGAAATATAAAAATACAGTACACTCTAAAAGATGGAATAAGAGAATAAGAGTAAAATCAATAATAAAGGAAAATAATGAACACAATTTTTCCATCTTTTAGTGCATACTGCATTTTTAAATTTCTTTTTTATCAGTTACTAATTCTGTTTTCCTTAACTCTCTAAAACCATCTTGTTATTCTTATTTAATTTTACATTTCACTGTACATCTTTTTTACTTTCTTTAATTTACATTGTTCATAAAAAAGAATATGATTTTACAATTAAAAGTAAAGAATCAAAGTAAGGAATCTCAAAAACTGACATGGAAAAGGGTATGCTATCTTGCATGGGTAAACAATAAAAAGTAGCGTCGAGTATAGATCAAGCCAGATGCAGAGGAAGACCATAAATGAGTTGGGGATATGAAATGAAGTGATAAGAAACATAGGAACAATGGTAATTTGTGGTGTATATGTAATCATTATTGTATTATCTCTTGAGCATTGTAAAACCATCAAGAGGCATTAGTAACGTAATGATCTCAAACAAGCTTTGTAATTAATAGCAAAACCTTTATGATAATCTATTGTACAAAACAATCTCCAGTGGCAGCAAATTCAAAACTCCTACAAATGCTATTATTATTACTGCTTTAATTAGATCACTACTGTTACTTATATTAAACTCATACAAATTACACTCATTTAAAAGGGACAGATAAATCCTCCAACAGACTCTATTGAGTGGAAGTTGGGTCTAAACTAACTTGTATCATTCTATTTAGCATTTACTTGTAGCAGTATAAGTGATTTTTAAACATCCTGCCACTGTAAATCATTTTGTACACACATATCAAACACTGCTAATTAGAAAAAAAAGATGGTCAGAGTTGCGGTCGAAAAGAACAAAATTAGTTTTCAACTATTTATTATCCGACGTTTCACCCCACTTTGTAGGGCTTCATCGGGGTTAAAAAGATATAAAAACAACTAAGAACATTTTAAAATAGTAAGCTAATAAAATACAAAAAAGTAAATTAAGGTAGGGTAAATATTATGTAAAAATAAGTGAAAAGAAAATTATTTACAAATAAAAGTAAGGAAGAAATAAAATAGTATTAATGATAAGAATAAAAAATAGCATAAGCTATATGGTTAAAAAAGTACAGAAGATGCATATAAAATGCAAAAACAGATAAGTAGATTTGGGAAAACAAAAGTTAACACACTAAAAGATGGAAAATAAAGAAGTAAGTTGTGATTAAATAAAGGCTGTAAAGAATAAATAAAAATAAAATTAATAATGATAATAATAAATGAGCAAAGAACAAATCAGGATCACTAAAATGGTTTAAAGTGATCGTAACCAAGATTTGTTCAAGAATATCATTCATAAAAAGAAAAATCATGATGATGCAAAATTAATTACATTTCTAGTAAGTTCAAACAATAATTCTGCAACTACAATATGAACTAACATACCTTACAATTTTTCAATAGAGAAATTAATTTAATAGAAGACAAGTTTATGAAAGGTTAAATAAATGAATTGTTTAAATTATTATTTAAGCATTTACAATAGTCATTACAATTAGAAATTATAATTGAGGGTGGTCTATAGACAGCAGAAACCGTTTTATCTCTTAGTAAAGAAATTTGGTCACCTACGTAATTATTTTAGACATTAGTATTTGAGCATGATTTGTAAAAGGGATGATGGTTTAAGTAAGTGGGTTACAAAGTCATTTCTATTTATTTTAAATCATCAGAATATTTGAAGGTTGGTCAATATATATGGTATTTTTTATGGTCATTTATTATTTTTAAAAATTGCAAGTTTTCAAGATTTTTATTAAAAATCTGTGATTACTAAGATAAAATACATATAGACAAATAGTTTTCTCAAATACAAATTATAGTTAGAGATTTCACTTGGGTGTTATGCCAATATATTATGACAAGCAAGATAACCTTCCGCGCCTAAGATTAACAGTAGTAACAGCGACTTGAGAGAAAATCAAGGAAAGAAAAAACAATAAAATAAATTGACATGAGACAAAAATATTTATTTACCTACCTTCCAAGTTCCCAAACCAATAATTGGATAATCGAGATTATTGTTCAATTTAACAACCGGCACTTTCGCAGACATGGCTACTAGTAATTAAACAACTAACTCGCTACTAGAAGAAAAAAAAAGCCAGCACTGTTATAAATCATTGTAATTGTTATCTTGTTGATTAATGGTTATATCAAATATAAATGTTTGTTCTGAATGTGTCTGTAATTCGATTGACGTGGAGGTCGAAAGGATAAATCGTTGAGACAAAAAACCGCTCCTTGCTCTACTTTTCAAACTGTTCACCATTTTAAGAAATAAATTTATGAAAATTGAAACCAATTTATGCCGGTTTCGGGGTAAAATTAACTGAATTATTATTATTTTTAAATTAAACATCTACGCCTTGGGTAATAATGAATAATGATAGCATAAAATAAAAATTTGGTCTACTTCATTGTGTATTGGTGTAGTCATCAACTACTTGTACTTAACTTCAGTGACCAATCATTACACCTATTCTAATTTTTTATACTTATTATTAAAACAATTAAACAAAAAATAATGGAATTAACATCATTCCTAACTGTTAGGTAAAATTTCTAATTTATAAAACTTTCAAAATTGGAAAAAACAAGAGCCTGGTCCTGACTAGTAGTGGATCCAGAAATTATTTGAGGGGAGAGGAAAGCTCCTATGTATCAGGTTAATTCTACACATCTATTCAATATGTCCATCTAATTAAATAAGTATAAAACTAAAATTTATTTTTCAATTAAGGACATAAAAATAGAAGCACTAGATTGATATGTAATAGAAGATAGCTACAAAGAAAAATACTATTTTTTTTCAACTTGAACCACTGGTATCCCTGATTATGTATTATGATTAGAATTGAAAGTTTAAAATAAGAATAATATGAAATAATGATTTAAAAAAAGGAAAAATTAAAATCTTCAAATTGTTTTAGCGAAAATTTGATCCCCAAAAATATATAAAACAATTTCATTATTAACACACACAATTTTGATCCAAATATACTCTTAACTTTTATTTTCAGAAACACTCCAACGTTTCGGCCCTCAGGTCATTTTCAAGGAGAAAGCCTTAAATATTGATGTCATGTTCTTTAAAATATTTTCTGCATGCTAATTGCCCATTTCATATATAACTTTTTATATTTTAAATCTAAAAATAATCTTCTCTTTTTCCACTTACAGACATCATTTATAACAGAACCTACCTTCAAAAGTTGAAGATTATTTATATGAAAAAGTTTTAGATTTAAAATATAAAAAGTTATATATGACATAGGCAATTAGCCTGCAGAAAATATTTTAAAGAATATGATATCAATATTTAAGATTGTTTCCTTGAAAGTGGTCCGAGGGCCAAAACGAGAGTTTCTGATAATAAAAGTTAACAACCAGGGTAAATACTTAATTTGGGATACTATTGAGCAGGGCAGGTATAAACCATATTTTTTTTTTTTTGTATATTTAAATATTTGTCAATTTTCTTCTTTTGAGGTACTAGCCATTTTTAATCTCCACCTGTGTCAGAAGGGATTGATAGCTTATCACAGTAATTAATGACCCAATGAAAAATGATATAATTTAAAACTATCTTGATTCCATTCATATGAATCCAGTGATTTGAACACAGAACCAAATAAATATGTTTAGGGTTTTCATCAGGTTTAGAAAATAATTTTACCACACTCATTTAATTTAAATTTATAGAATAGGTAATTATAATCAATAATAATATATTTTATGACTAAGTTAACAGTTTTACTAATTAAACATTAGAATAATTATAGTTACTCCAGATTGTTTTAATTTGTTAAGTATTTTAAACCAAGGCTTCTTTTTTTTCATATTGGTTGTTTTGGCAAATTTCCTCTTATTCCCTTCATAGATTAGTCCCTTGTATGAAGAATAAACATGATTTTTTTTTTTTATTAACTGTTTGAACTAGAAGGTAAATGAAATATAATCTTAAACAAAGAAGTTCTGACTTATAATGACACTTTTTCCTACTTAGGTAACTGTTAAAGTAAAGAAACTCTGCAAAAAAATAAAATAAAATGAGGGAAAATATGGGGGTAAAAGAAATTAATTTGATAAACATCCATTTCTTTATAAATTCTGGAATAAGAGCAGATTCTAATCCTATCACACAAATTCAGTGTTGTTTATTTCAGCTCTATATTTTTTGTCCAGACTTTTATATATGTCTTATTATTATTCCTTTTATAATACATAAAAATTTTGTGATAAGTCGTATATTACAAATTTGACATTATACAGCAGTCTCGATTAGTTCATTGTGTCTACATAATCTTTATTAAATAATATTTCAGTATTCTTTCCAATGTGCATACATATACACATCTGTTTTCACGTTAAAAGCAAACAAGGAATGTTTTGATCCACCAGAAAAAAATAAAATATATATGAAGCATGGTGGAGTCCACAGGATACTGGTGAATCGTCTAGAATTTAGTCCAGTTTATTAATAAATTACAGAGATGATAATTTAAATATTATATAACAACAAAAGAAACTATCATAGGATCATTCATTTGGATTAAATAGTTAATAAATAAAAATGGAGAGATATGCCGGATTAAAGTAGCATTATTTTCAGCAATAAAACTTAATCTCTTAAGCAGCCACATTTCTTTTAGTAAATGATGCAGTACTAGTGTTGAAAAGATACCTATAAAAATATTAAATGTTAAAATTAAATTAAAACTTTTTTTTCACATTGTTCAATAGCAAATATATAAAATAATAAAATATAGATACATTAAAATAAATCAAATAGTTTATAGTATTTATATGAATATATTTCAGGAACTCAAGGAAGAAATAACAGTCCAGTTTCTGATCCCAATATCCTAAACAATCAGCCTTGTTAAAAATTACCCAAGAACTTTAAACCTCTATTGACAAATAAAAAATCTCCACCCTAGTTCTTTTCAATTTCTCAAAAGCCTTTGACTCAATCAATCATAACATCCTCCTCTAAAAATATAAAATAAAATGTAGGTTCATTAAAATAAATCAAATATTTTATAGAATTTATATGAATATATTTCAGGAACTCAAGGAAGAAGCAAAATACGTAAAGTAATGAAATATTTTATTCTTTTAAAATTTTTTGAGGTTAATCACTTCCATCATTTGAAATAAACTATTATTTATTTCAAATGATGGAAGTGATTAACCTCAAAAAATTTTAAAAGAATTGACTCACCAGACTTCCTAGAGAGATAATCCAGATGTAATATCTTTAATATTTACAAGGGTTCTTAATATATCATTGTCTTAATTTATTCTAAAATTTAATATATAACTTTACATTTTTGAAAATCCATACATAATTTACAAGTGTAATTATATAATAATTGTGGTATAATTTATGTATATAGACTGTTCCACTATACATGTTCACCTTCCTAATCTTGGTTAAATTGGTTCTCTGAGCCTCTTCCAGGGGTTCTGCGAAATAATTTAGGAATGATGAGTTAATAGTTGATCGTAGAAATATATAGTTGATCCTGCAGTCAGTGAACAACACAAATAAGTATTAAACCTATTTATTAGTGCCAACATTTTTGCCAACATTTCAAGCCTTCATCAGGGCTAAGAACAATAAGACAGCTTTTTCACTGCTTATATTTGAAAATGGCTCATGCTGTATATTTAATTCATAAACTACAAATTACTAATCTTGAAATATAGGTAATTGTGAACCTTATAGAAATGGTGAGAATTCTATACTGACCTATAGCAGACCTCTTTTGTTTGATAATATTAATACATTTGTTTAAATATAAAGTATTCAGTCAAAAAGGTGAGTTTAACATATTGCTTCTTTTAAATACATAAGAACTATCATAATAGCTGCTATGTGTAAAGAAATGAATAACATTACAATAATAATAAATTTATTTATAACATATATCACAAAGTATAAATTTATCAAATACTTTACAAGTTAAAAAAAAATACTTGCGCTTTATTTAAAAAATAAATTCTAATTTAAAAATAAGTTACAAAAAAATTAATTTTACATTTAAGATGCAAATTTACAATCATATTTAAAGATACAATGTAAAAAAATTTGACTTTAATCATAATAAATATCATAAAAAATGAATTTTATAAATTTTATGAATAAACATAAAGTTGTTAAAAGATATTAATATACTAATGTACGATACATAATATGATATACTATACATAATATAAATTAATAATGGCACACATTTTAATAAAGAAAGCCCTTAGCTTTCATTTGATAATAATATGATATAATGATGGCTGACATATCTTCATGATGAATGGTGCGAAAGAGATACAAAGGATCAGGTGCAGTCACATTTTTATTTCTTTTACCTGAGGAATATAGATACCATTTCTGAATTGTATATATAAACAATGTCAATATTAGGTTATGATGAGCAAGCTGAATGACAAATAATTTTATTTTATAGAGAATAAATTATTTTCAGTTTGGAACAAAATTGTTCTTACATGGACAGTTATAATGAGCTGTCAAAGTCTCAATGTGCCAGAACAGCATTCCATTACCTATCAAAAGGAAAAAAAAGTTAAGATGCTTAAAACAATTTATTTAATCAAACATATGGTCTCCTGCTATCCATATTTCACATAAAAGAACCATTTGCCATAGTAACAATCGATTATATTTTTTTAGGACCATAATTTGGTATAAAACTTTATTTCAAAATTTTTGCTCTGTTTATAGGTATATAAATTGGTTTACACTAATTGTTTCTTTTTTCTTGCACCAAAAAATGTAGTTGTATTATTCAATTTTTTTGTAATGGCATTTAGTTCCATGCACAATTTAGGTTTAGCCACAGGAACCCGCTCAGTGTTCCAACACTGGCTGGATGATATTTGAAGCTCATCAAGTCATTTTGATCAAGACCAGATAATTATATTTTTATCTCATATATGTTTAAATAAAGTTATGTTATTCTATAAATACCAAATAATTGTATAAAATATCAATAAAACAATTTTAGGAAGACCTTCTGGATGAGCACAAATAAATTAACAATTTAAATGCATCTCAATGCGTAGAATACCTATCAATGAAATACTGGGAATAGATAAGACTATGTCAGGTTCCCTTTGAGTCCCTTTATGGCTCTACCAGGATGACTTTGCTTGGTCTCCAAGTATTTTTTGGAGTTGTTATTTCAATATCCTTCACCCTCCTCTCCTAACACACACAAGTTTGATGGACCCCTTAGGCTTGTCATCTATCCTACCTACCTACCTCTCAATTCTGGCAAGACAGAATATGAATAAACAGGCAATATCAAGACTTTCTGAGGGATCATTTAAACCACCCACCACACATATTCAATAATAATGATATTAAATGGTGAAAGATAAGAGTAAGCCAAAGATAAATTATGCATTGAAGTGCTTAGATTCCCAATTGAGTTTTAGAGTTGAAAATGCATTATTCTTACAATTTAAGCATATTATTAATTAGTAAACGACAAATTAAAGAAATAATATTGCATTATGATTAAAGTTTACCTAAGAATAGTATTTATTAAACTTCTGTAGAAATATGGCGGGTAAGCAGTTCAGCAATCTCTTTATGATTTCTTGTCAAAGCAATCTGGAGAGGAGATATATTACCAGTTGTTGAATTAGCACCAGCATCCAAAAGAATCTTTACTGAAGAAAGATGCCCATAATGTGCAGCTGCATGCAGTGGTCCCCAACCTTGTTGGTCAGAGGCATTGACATTTGCCCCATAACGTAGGAGAACCCTGAGGATAGTATCGAGGCCTTTACTAGCAGCTAAGAGTAGTGGTGAACTGTACAGCTTTCTAATTGGGAGGTTAGGACTAGCTCCTGCATGGATGGCTTGCTCAACAGAAGTAGGATCACCAGCTTCAACAGCAGACTCCAAGCATTGCTGAACATTTGCCTATGGGAATAAAAATTAAGCATCATCATTAAATAGTTTCACAGGATATAAATTATATTTCGACTGCCAATCTGGTTTACAATCACAATTAAAAAAGGTTCTTTAATAGGGAAACTTAAAAAAAAAAAAATGAATCAAAAGCCCGAAGTTTGTGTCATAAATTAACATAAGGAAAATTGTGTTAGCAGATGCACTAAATGTTTGAGATTTTGTTACAGTTGCAGGCAATGCTGGGTAAAAATTAGTCCAACTAAAACTATAGCTAGTTTAATCCAGGAGCGACCTACTTTTTTGTCCCCTAAGAGGTATCCTATGAGGATTTATCTCATGGTCGATGATTTGTACTTGGATATGATGATGATGAAAATCTTTATGATTACTTACAATGACATGTGAAATTGAAATCGTAAATTGTAGCTCTCCCACTGGGGGCTGAAGAATCTAGATTTTGTAAAATATCTAAGATCTTCTTGCCTCGGCTCATGATTTAAAATAAGAAATGCAAGAGGTGTCTAGGTGAACAAAATAATCAAATGAGAAAAAAAAAATGTCACATTAGGAATGTACTAGTGAGAGACATGCTCAGTCTTACTGTTGAGAAGAGGCCAGAGCAAAACTGAATTGAGTATAAGTGGCGAGGTAAAAGAGGGAGTAACATAAATAATCTGCAATAAGAACATCAAAGGTTTAACGGAAGGTGGACAGAAGTTTAAACAAAACAGATGAAATACTAGGAAAATATAGATGTTTATTTCCCAATAAGAGCAAAATTGTCAAAGCTTCACATCTCCCAAGTTAATAACTAAAATAACCAAAGATACATTTTTCATTTATTATTAAACCATTATTAAAATCTTGTGTGTCCACTCACACAACTTTCCTAACCGCTTTGCAAAGTTTGATAGAATTGAAAAAATTGAATAGGTTATGGGCACACCATGAGTTTATTGTTCTTCAAAATATTATATAGGTGATATAGAACAGATCCATGGCCGCTGTGATCATGAATAAGAATTATTTTTCAGTAATGATCGCTAATACTTTACTCAAAAGATTAGCATTATGAGAATACAAGATACTAACCTTAATATTATTATAGCTGTAAGTTGATTCAGACTGAATTAGCGAAGTCTAAATGAAACAGTTTGATACCAAATTTTATAATTAAAGATATGTTAAATTATTTATACTACTATAATTAAAATAAGAAGATTCTGAAGCATCAGTTAGCTATTTTTCAAAATTATGTGAACTTACTCTGAACTTGGAAGAGGCTGGTAAACTACCTGATCTCCTAAGTCCATTTTTCTGTAAACAAATTTGAATAAAATGATGTTATACCAATTATAAGATAAGTTAGAAGAAATTAATGTTACACAGGTACCACAAAATAGGGTTATACGAAGGCTGTCCAGAATGTAGCAGACGTTTTGGCCTATAGTGGCGATGGGTGGATGTAGAGCTGCCATATTGGTGTCCGAACGTTCCTACATTCAGTACACATCCAGCTGTTGTAGTGTGAGGACTGTGCGTTCCTCACTTTGCTCTCTGTGAGTTGTCAAAATGTGCCCTACAATAGAAAATCCCGCCACTTGTGAAGTGCGATCTGTGACTCGGTTTTTGTTGTCTTGAAACAATAGGCCAATTGAAATTTATCATCAGCTTTGTGATGTTTACGGGCAGGGGATAATAAGTGAAAGCCGAGTGAGGCATTGGTGCATTGATTTTAAAAATGGCAGTACCAGTGTTAACAACGAGGACCGCAGTGGTAGGCCTAGCTTTGTGACTGAAGATCTGGCAATGCAAATCAATGACAAAATTCGAGAAAACCGTCGTTTCACGATTACAGAACTGTCGGAACATTTTCCCTAAATTTCCCGGAGTTTGGTGCTTCAAATTCTGTTGGAGAAGCTTGGTTACTACAAATTTTGTGCTTAGTGGGTTCCTAAAATCCTAATGGAAGACCATAAAAATAGAGACTGGCTGCAGCACTGACCTTTCTCCAAGAATACAGCACAAATAGTAATGCAGTTCTGGATCATATTGTAACTGAGACTTAGATTAAGCATGTCAACTGTGAAACAAAACAGCAGTCGATAAAATGGGAACACATAAATTCTCCCAAGAAACCACAAAAGTGTTTGCAAACGCTGTCAGCAAGAAAGGTCATGGCTACTGTGTTTTGGGACTCCAAGGGAGTGCTTCTTGTTGATTTTTTGAAACGTGGAGCAACAATCAACTCAGAAAGGTATTGCGAAACACTAAGAGAGTTACCGCGTAGACAGCAGATTTCTACAGAGAGGGTATTGAAAAACTTGTGCCACGGTATGATAAATGTCTCAATTTGAATGGCAATTATGTAGAAAAATAGCTTAAAAGTGTACCTTTCAAATGTATGTGATAAACTTTAAGTTTTTCAGTTTGTGAATTGTTTGAAATTCTATTCTAATGAATCTAAGAAATAAGGAGGGTCTAGATTAAAGGGCAGTGGCCCGTGAAAAGTCCTGTTATTGTCCTCAATTCACTGACTAGTAAGGTTAAGGTAAAATTTTGCATTTTCCTTTGATATTTCAATAAACAGCTTGGACTGTTTCATGCCTGGTTTCAATGTCCAGTATGTTTCCTTATCTTTATGTTCCTAGGAATCAACTACTTTCCTGATTGCACTTCCAGACATGTTGCAATATGGTTCTGGGCCAATTAGCATCATTTTTGATCCCTTACTTGCTAAGGTGCCTGCTATCTCATTCCCTTCTATCCCCTTATGTCCTGGGGTCCACATCAAGGTAAGGTAAGCCTCTGGCTAATTTCTTTAGTCTTTCCAGGCAATTACAGACTAGCCCCGACTTTATAGTATAGAACATTATTGCCTTTAAAGCAGCCAGGCTGTCTGATATTATATAAATGTTTTTTCTTTTAGGATTTTTTAAAATATTTTCTATTGGCGCTATTTCTATTGTGTATATTTCATTTTGAAAGACAGGTGGGTATATTCTCATTGCTAGGGTTCTTTTACAATTTGGTCCTACAACCCCAGCCCCTGCTTTTCCTTCCTTAGCTGATCCATCAGTACCCCAGACCAATGCACCCTTCTCAAATTTAAGGCCTCCTTTCCTCTATATCTCTTTGTCTGGAATGCATACTTCAAAGGTTTTTTCAAAATCAAGTTTTTTGGGTAAATGGTCACTTAGAAAATTCATCTATTCTTAACAGTCAATGATATTTAGGATCTTTAACTGCCCTTGATAATTTTCTGGTTTATAATTCCAGGTTGGACCGTTTATATCATTAAATTCTTTAGAAATAGATATATGGTAAAAAAAAATTAAAATATGAGAGAAAATCTCGCATGAGAATTCTCCACGATTAACAAAAGAAATTAATGTTAAGGAAATTACCTAAAATGAAAGACAAAAAATTTATAGAATTATTTAATGGATAATAACAATATCATTTTCAGAAACGAGATGATTTAAACAAAATTACACTCATAAATTCTTACATGTGATTTTACAGAAAATGACAAAGATATGATGAAAAAAAAAAGTTCATTCAGTGATGTTTCAATGTGCATTCATACTTTAAAAATTTCTCTTTGTTTTTTATCACACTCAATTCATCATCCCCTAAATTTGAATCATTTTTACTCTCAGCACTCACCTGTTGTGCTGAGGGTAAAAATGGTTTGGTCTGAGGGACCAAAAGAGATATTTATTTGATTTTGGTGTGCTAAACTAACTTATCCATTATTATTTTTTAATATAATCCATTTCCATATAAATATAAGTAAATTAAAAAATATGTTATACTGTTTTGATATAAAAATTGGGCAAATAATTGAAACTGGGTCCAACCTGCATAGTTGGGCAAAAAGTAATTGCAATTACTTACCTATTACTTTAGTTAGGAATTGCAAAAATAAAATTACATTTACAAATAATTGTAATCACGATTGCAATTACTTAATGAACAACAGCAATTGTCGTTGCTCAATTAAAATTACAAGCTGAGTCAAAGTAATTGCAATTACCAATTATATTCTTATGTAATTGTTACTTTTTCCATAAAATTTCAAGTGATTATTAGTATTGTAATTATAAATACTTAACAACAAAACAGTGAAAATCTATTTAAAATGGCTCCAAAATATAAAATTGATATCCAGTTTAAGATTGTGCGTTGGTATATATATATTTATTAAAATATGATGGTTTTAATAAATGCATTAAATTACATGTAATTGTAATTGCAATTACCAATGGTCAAGAAATAATTATAATTGCAATTACTTAGTATCAAGAAGTAATTGTAATTGATAATACCAATTACAATTACAGTAATTGTAATTATGTCTTACAATTACTTCAGTGTAATTGTTCATCAAAACTATTAATTTTTTATGTTTTGGACCATTTAAATTTTTTCTTAGGGTATTATAGTGGAACTGAAACATGGATTTGAAGATGTAATTAAATTACTCACAAAGGCTTACCCAGGATCAAAAATGGGGGGAGGGGATAAGCCATATTTAATCCGGTTGTGACATTTCAGCACGGAACTGAAAATTCAGAAGAATGAAATCAAAATTTTAAGCACATTATATATAATTGTCGCAGTTCTTTATTAGTTATTACAATTAGTAATTGCTTGAAAACAAATATCTTTTATTAAATAAATTTTTTTCACTCCTGGGGGAGTAGCTTCCGTCTCCTGCCCATCTCTGGGTACGCCCATGATTACTCATGTAATGATTCCCGTCCAACTCTGTTCACCTCCTATGTAATAGGTTAAAAGAATAAAGTGAAACTGATACATTAGTTTAGAAACTTTTAAAAACTGAGTAAATATATAAATAATAAGAAATAATATTTAAATATTACCCTAGGTGGTCGAATTGGTGGACACTTCATCAAGTCCAGTTCATCAATATGCAACGATGATGCAGGGTTTTGCTGAAACATTGAAATATGCCAATTTAACAATTTATTATCAATAATGAATCTTAGTAATCGACCAAGATTGTAACGCAACCTCTTAAACTCGATTATAATATGAACTGAATTGCTACAACCTGGGAAGGGTCAGGCGCTCAGTACTTTGTAAAGAAGTACTTTTTGTAGACCAATGGTTATGCAAGGATGTGATTTTTTCAAGATTTTGCAAAACCGCCAGATTTCTATCTAATTAAGTGTACCCATTTTATGAGGCCGGGTGAGCCCCAGAGCCCACAGGGTTGACTTACGGCTACAGAACAGAATAAATAATTATTTTCCACAGTCAGATTTGAACTCAGGTCCTTGTAGTTAATACAGCACCATATCTCTGCATCACCCCTCAACTGAATAACACTTCAAAATTGAACTAGATTTTCAAAGGTAGATATACCATTAGAGGGCAGATGAAATTAAACAACACTTTTGAAATCCAAATGTTATACCTTGAAAATTCATTCCATAAGGTTTTACTGACCATTTCTGAAAATTATTCATTTTTATTTGTTGCATTGGCTGCTATAATCTCAAAAAAATTATATTTTGCTACCAATTGGTTGTTATCTCATAAAAAATTCATCTTGAAATCAGAGAATGGTTATAAAGGTTTTATATTTTTTATAGAAAAAGAATTGATTTCCTTTAAGCGAAGATTATTTTTGTAATAACCAAGTATAACAGAATAGTTTTGTGTATTCTAATACACTCAGATTTCTGTAATTTAGTACAATTAAAAATAGTGACACATCATTAAGAATAAATGAAGTGCTTAATAGTGTGTCACTATTTATTATTATATCACAGTGGAATAGAGTTTATATAACAAAGATTAACAATTACGAAAACAAAATTAATTATTTTTAAAGACAAAATTTTTTTGAGGGAGTAGGGGTTGTTTTATTTAAGCCAAATGTTTTGAGAAGAAATTAAATTTGATAAGAAAGCACCAATCATATTATTCTCACCTTATTTCTTCTTTGAAAGTCAGTCAATGATATTTTGGTCTTCCACTTTTCTTTCGATTCCTGAATAAAAAAAAAAAAAAAATCATATCTAAAAAGTATTTAAAATGAGTATGGACAATAAAAAAGAAGTTTGAAGCAGGGCACTCACTGAGACTACATTAGCCCGCTTTTTGAATTGCAGAATAATATTTAATAGATAGCCCGCCAACATCACTCTGACCTAGCCTTTCTCTATCAATTACATGCATTTGACCCGGGAGAGGTGTAGCCTTGAGCACTTTATTCATATTAGAAAATAAAAGTCTATATCTTCCTAGTATTTCATCTGCTTTGTTTATAATTTTGTCTACCTTCCGTTAACCCTCAGATGTTGCTATTGCTGCTTGTTTATGATAGTCCTATTTTTACCTCCCCACCTATACTCATTTAAGTCTTGCTGCAATAAGTAAGACTAAGCATTTCTCTCATCAGTACACTCCTAACATGAAATATTTATTTTTAGGGGGACAAAAAAGTAAGACACTACACCGGGTTAAAATTCCAGAATGGAAAAGTGAGGACCGATTCGGTTTCAGTGGACACTATGCTTTGTACAGCTATTTTTAAAATAAAATATTATGAATTTGTCTGCTTTATGACAATTTGTTTAGAGAAAATATGTCCATACATGATGCAAATTATTCTTATGAATGTTTAAATTATAATTTTGCTTCAAATAGTTTTATGTTTTAAAATAAGTTATTTATTTGGTTTAGGCATTTGTTTACTTTTTTATGTGTGTTTTTATTAGTTTCAGTTTCGGTTAATCTTCTAATCAGTTATTTGCTGCATTTAAAGTGTACTCTGTTATTATATTAGGGATTTTGTCAAGTCACGATAAATAAATAAAATAATATACAATTTGCTTAGTGCAATATTGTTTATTAAACTAATTATTATTATTTTTTATATGTTATATGAATAGATGAGTTTAAATCCATGTAACTTCTCAAAGCATAGAATGAGCCATTCTTGATTTCGAAGAGATAATGCTAATATAAGTGTTCCTTGAATGAGAATGGTTCTCTTTGATTACTTTAATAACTTTTTTTTTCATTGTTTACCAAAATGTTAAAAGATCTACTTATTAATAATACATTTAATCATCAAACCAAATCAAAACTAAAACCATCCACTTTTTGATTAAATATAAAGAAATTTAAAACGGATTAGTTAATTTAAGAAATAGCATTGAAGTAAAAATTATATTATTTAAGTAACAACCCAAATAAAATTAATAGAAATATACATAAGAAATATTTAAATTAAAAAGAATCTAATATAACATAAATATAGAAAGACCAGAAATTATGGTAAACAAATTATGGAACAAACAATTTTGATTTTAGTAATTAAATATTTGTATTTTATGTACCTGTAAGAGATGTGGTTCAACTTCAGTACCACGACTGACCAATGGATTCATGTAAGCCAATAATTGTTGACCGAACACATCGCCATTCTGTTGAAAAAAGTTGAAAATGTCGTACTTCTCTTCCAGCCCGCAGATAGCTTGCAGAATTGAATCGGGTATGATGGGTCCTTTGACCTGGATGAAGTGTGCAACTGCAGACAAAACTTTAGCGACATCTTTTCTTCGGAAGTTGAAATCGTCCCTGAGCCAAATACCAATAAATGATGATCTAAGCTGAGGGAGAAACCGACTGATGGAAAGTAAGCTTTGGATTGCATCGATGTCTGTATTCAAGAATGAATAAAACAATGTGATCATTAGAGCCTGCGCTGAAGTCATTTCAGAAACACTGACATGTGGAGGATAGATGCTATGTTTCATTGAGAGCTGAGCAGCTTCTGAAATCTTGGAGGTCATGTAAGAGTTTATATTAACTGCAAGTCTTCTGCTGGTCATATCTATAAACCAACATTTATCTTAGACAATAGTGAATAATTTACTGTACTAGCCTTGAAGACATGTATATCTTTGGAGTGACCAAAGTAAGTAGAAATTAGCAGCAGTGATTTTTATAAAGCTGTTGTCAACAATGACAAACAAAACCCATAAGAAAAGAAAGAGTGTGCAGTTGGATGGACAAATTTCTAAGTAGTTTAAACTCTAATAAGGAAATTTTTAATTTAAAGTTTATTTAGTGTTTTACTTGATGCCATGTTTAAAAACTATTTATAAAGGAAAATGTATATACATATCAATCAATATATATGTATAGTTAGAGAACTTGCAATATTGGGGAGATGGATATGAGGAGATGGTCGGGGGTGCAGTCAGCGAAAAAAACACAAATAAACAAAAAATTGTATTTATTTAATATGTTCATTCCATTACTCATCATTTACATTTTCTTCTGCATGTTTCATTATATTTCTTCAACACTTTCTGTTTTTTAATTTTTCATAATTTATTTTGTATAATTCTTACTTCTGTAATATTATATTACAACTTATATAGGTATCAATCAACTACTATCTACTCATTATCAACTATTATTATTAAACAACTACTTTCTACTTAATTCATAGTTATAAATATTTCCTAATTTGTTAGTTTGTTTTTAAGTTTCTCTGAGTGATGGTTGTTATCTCTTTTTTGTTTTTTTAGGCCTGATGAAGACGTGAAATTCAGGTTGGAATGTAAGCACAAATAAATAAGTTTTTGTTTATTTATTGCTGAGCACACCCCTAACCCCCGACCATCTTCTCCTCATTGCAATATTGTGATGCAATCGGTATATTATGAAGTTATATATTTTTGACTTCTGTTAGAAGATGCAGTTTGTGCTGTTGATTTGGTAAAAGAACTGATATTAATAAAATTTTGAGAAAGGTATTTAAATATATTAAAACATAAAAATTTGTAATAGATTCATAGTTAGTACTCCAATTTTGCCACTTGATCTCACAGATCCAGGAGGTACCTTATATATGTAGTATATAGAGGATCTACCAACACTTCTGTCATCCTAACTCAGATAACCAAAGCTGACTAGAGAGTTATGGTCTCTGGCAATTTAATACTGATACATTAGTGATATCCCTGGATCTTTGAGATACAGTGCAAATATTCCTAATATGCTGCTTTAGGGATAAAAAAAATAATAAATTTCACTATTACCTCAAAATAACAAATCTTGTATATTTTAATGATAATTAATCTAAACCAATCAAATTTAAGTCATGGGCAGACTAGTTTTGATAGTATTTTAACATTTCAAAGGCTGATGGCATTTATAGTCAGTTTCATTAATTATTTTTTTAAATCAATATTTATGAAATTCTGTAGTGGTAAATTTTAATAAATAAAATATTTCTGGGAAAAATAATTATAACTTGAAATTTATTGAAATTATACAAGAGGATCTTACTGGCCCAGTGTCAGCATTTTTGGGCAAGTAGGAGGCACCAGCATGGGATTGTTAATAAAAATATCTGTACTAGCATATTATAATTGAGTGCAGATGCAGACAAACAATTATTGATTTTTAATGAGCAGCTAACCAGCTAAAGTTTCACAAAAATGTGATGTCCTCAAGATAAAGAAAATGAAATCACATAAATGCAGGACAAAAACAAAATATGTAACATCAGAAGCCCACAAAAAATCCGTCAAATAGAAACAGCATGTCATTGCAATAATAGTCTCTGGAATTAAATTAAGTCAAATTATCATTATGCAGTACTTATTTTGACTGACATAAATATAATTCATGATTAATTTTATAGCCTTCCCAGATCCTTTTGCCAGTTACTCAAATTCCCAATACTTTTCACTGAATGTATCTGTCTGATGTATTAACAAACACACCATTTCCAGGTATGATCAGTATCACACTTTTGACTTATAATATTTAAGTATAATCCAGGAAATTTGTATTTCATCTTAATTTATTAACCTAAATACTTTCATAAAATCAAAGAATGTCACAATAATAACAAATAGAAAATCCAGTACATTTATGATTGGGTTGAAATTAATATTTATTATCAACACACTTGTAAGACAATAAACTACAACCAAAATATCATATTTATTTGATTTTTATCAATTGAAATTTTTATTGTTATCTATAAAAACAAAAAACTTCTTACTTTAAATTGTTAAAAAACAAGTTTACAACGTACACCAACTACAAGGAAGAGGGTATCTCTACTGTCAGGGCAAAAGCAAAACATAACAAGTAGCAATTTATTAAAAGATAATTTTTAATAAATGTTTAAAAGTTAAACCTACTTAGTTAATTATTTTCTTTAGGTAGATTGGTTAATTATAAATCACAGTTATAAAATGTAATAGCAAGCAAACCCAAATAAAAGGAGAAGAAATAATCATAATAATTGATGACCTATGATTTGATAAGAGACTGCTATAACATTAGAAAACCTCCCTGACTAACTGTCTTCCAGGAGAATACTTGCATCGATTTTCATCGATCGATTAAATAACGTTTTGGATATTTTGTTCTCGATAACCGTTTTTATTGTACCGATATCGCAGCTCTGACAATATCCTGATATCCATATTACTGTTCGAAAACATTGAAAATTATTTTATTAAAGCTCTGAGTAAGATAATGTAAAAGTGTCTCAGATAGATAAATGCCTGCCGACACATAGGTATACCCTGATAAGAAAATCTTACAACCTAAGTTTCAGATCTATAGTAGCCCCCTGTCCTCAATAATTAACAAATTTATCTTGAAATATAGTGTTTTTTTTTTTTTTATAATCACTATATGTCATAAAGATTTCTGAATACCACCTTAAGCCAGTGATTCCCTAAGTGAGGCAGGCTTACCCCAGGGATACGGGAAAATTTTGTTACAGCACTGGTTTTTGAAGTAGTTCCATCCTCGATCCTATGCCCTCACTGCTACCATCCTTAAAGAAAACGAATGGTTTTGCCATTGTCAGCCAGAACTGAAGAGATGGAAGTGTTAAATAAGATGGTTCTGACTCCAATTTAAGATGTGAGGTACCCTATTACAAGTAGGCCTCGTCAATGCGTGTTCATACAGGTCAGGTAGCTAGTGTTCATACTGGTCAGAAGATAAATGGACAGGATGAGTCTTACGGGTACAAGCCGTAACTTAATTTGCCATCTTCTGTTTTTGTAATTCGCGGTTATTTCTTAAGTAAATTTGTAACTGATACTTGGTCTTCGTTATTTAAATGGGATACTCTAATTAATTCTTTTATATTTAATGTATTTAATTCATTTTCTATTTTATCTTTACTTTATTTAACTTTATTATCGTTTATTTTTATATCACTGCTTATTATTTTGTCATGTTTATCCATTAATTGATCTATTTTTATTATTTTTCCATTATCAATTTTATTCTTTATTTCTTTAACAATATCATCTTTTATTTTTTTGCCATTACGTATTATATTTTCTTTATTATCCGTTGATTGGTTTAATTTTATTATTTTTCCATTTAATTCATTTTCAATTGTATTCTTTATTTCATTAACAATATCATCTTTTTTGCTATTGCTCATTATATTTTCTTTATTATCCGTTGATTGGTTTAATTTTATTATTTTTCCATTGCGAATGAATACATTTTTTATAATTAGGTCGTCGTTTTCCTCAAGATTAATTTTTATATCTATAGCTCGTATAGTTCCTATATCGAGCAATATATCAAATTTATCATTAAAATCAAAAATTTTACACTTAATCAATAATTCACTGTCTAACCCTAGTCTGGGCGCGAGATCTACGAAGATCGGTCCGTGTCCCGGTTTTCTACCAGTAGGTGTTTTGACAATAAATTCGTCCGGAAATATTTTAGTTCCGTCAGGTACAGAACTTGGGTTTATGTAGCTAACTTGAGAAGCCGTGTCCACGAGCCATTGTTGTCCCAATAAGTCAGAAAATTGTAATAATTCTTCCGAAATATTTAGATCGTACTGTTGGGGGGATCCGGTTCCGGCTCTCTTAATCCTAAAAAAATGTTCGAATTTTTCCTCTAGATTTGCGAGTCTTTCTTTTAATTCATGATTTTCCTCCTACCTCGTTACTGCGAACGGTTCGCATTTACACCGTGTTTTAAGAATTCGGGTTAAAAGGTTTTGATGGGAAAGGTTCCCAAAGTTTATCATTTTCCCACCAGTTATTTTTTTCATGCCACGCTTGCGGCCGATGCTGTTGTCGTGATGCTTTTTCATCATTTCTATAAGAATTTTGTGGTTGCCGAATTTCAGTTTGGTACTGGTTTTGGGGATGACGATAGTCTCTATTTTTGTACTGATTTTGGGGCTGACGAAAATCCTGATTTTCATATTGATTTTGAGACTGATGGAAATCTTGATTGTCATGTTGATATTGGGGCTGTCGATAGTGCTGATTCTCATATTGATACGAGTGTTGCGGATGCCTATAGTCTTGATAATAAGGAGGCTGCTGATAGTTTGGGTATCTGTTATTTTGATAGTGAGGTCTTTCGCGGATTCTGTAATGTTCATGTCTTTTGGTTTCGTAATTGTTAGGTTTTTTAAAGTCTTTGTGTGATTTATTATAATAGTTATATTCTCTTTTGGATGTATATAAAGTTTGGTCGCGTCCGTATAGTCTTTCCATAGCGTCTGAACAGCGGTTAAGTATAGCGTTTCTAATTTGGTCAACATCTATTGGTATCATATGGTTTAAGAAATCAGATAAGTAAGGGTGTAAATTATGTAAGATATGATGATCTGTTTATTTCTTGATCTTGACAATTCATCATAGCTTGTTTATTTTCTATTTCGTCATCAAATTGTATGCGAGAAAATATTAATGATCTTATTTTTGCGATTCTATTTATAAAATCAACTGGGTGTTCTCTTCTGTAAGGAAAGATGTGCATGAGTTCACGTTTTAATTGTTCCACTGTACGCGATTCTTTAAATTATTGTGTTAAATATTTAAGTAAGTCTTCAACTGAATCGAACGTATTTGTTAACAGGCAGTCTCTAGCAAATCCTTTTAATTTTGATTTAACAATAGTTAGTAACTGATCGTGATTTTGATTTTTTAACGTATTATTGTCTGAACATACATTATTAAAAATTTGACTAACGTCCTTAACGAAAAATACTACATCGTAAGGATTACCATAAAAACTGGACAAATGCCCATAATTTTCTTTGGTCATTTGATATGTAATTGCCATTTCGGTAGGATTAGTTTCTAAAGATTCTGAATTAATATTACGACTCTATATTAATCTATCACCGGTTTTTCCCATAAAATAAAATAGTAATTGGTAATCACTTACGAAATACTAAAAAAAAACTTTATTGGTATAATACAAACAAGAATGTTTACATAACAAGTGCTACTTAGCTAATGACACGTACTGTAATGCTAGCAAGACTAAGTAGGGGAGACATATATATAGTGGTGGGGGATTAGTGCTGATGCTACATTAAATTTGGTAGTGATCGGGGGATAACTTACGATATTGTCATATACATACTACATAAAATATGAATAGTTTTTATATAATAACCCTCACTGTGTTCACTTCAATATTGGTGGTACTGTATTGAAACAATTCAGAATGATTGACCTATCACAGTGTGGTAAAAGATTTGATAATCGTTTTTAGCACCTCGAGAAACCCTTAAATACGAATTTCCGAAAAAAGCGAAAAATAATTTTTTTTTTTCAATAAATTCGGCTTTGAATTCATTTGAAGAATCAAAATATAGAATTAACTTCAACATGACTCAACCAATCCACATCAAACTTGGCTGTGATTTAGAGCTCTATAAACTGAACCAAAGGGTACAAACCGTGTCTAATATTAACTGGAATCAAATAAATTAGAACCGAAGATATAAAATAAAACGTTTGAAAAGCTTTTCTTTATTTTAAACTTATATTTCGCCTTTATAAGAGCCTTGAATCTAATTTGGATAATGTAGGTTAAAAGAGGAGACGTTCAGCTATCCAACGATTGTATTAGCGTAGGGATCAAATAAAATGAAGAGGTGTTATGAACAATATTAAAAATGGTGACTGGAGTATAAAAAAAATCCTAATTTTTAATTTCTTTGAAAAATGGTGTCTACATCGGGACCTGCTCATGTTATACTGCAGGTGTCCCGAGTGTATTTTTAGATTATGATAAATTGTGTGGAAAAGGGTGGCTGAAGATTGTGAGACTTTTCTGATTATGAACACATGGGTACATTTTCCTTTTATTTATAAAGTTAGTTCCCTGGAGGGGCAAACTGGGTTATTGTGTTAGTCCAGAAATCTTTATCTATGATAATATAATAAAGGAACAAATTTGAGTGGTCTCATGGCTTAATAGATATTGCTTATCTGGTGAATGACGTTTTCGCCACCACGGTGACGTCTCCCAGCTGGATCCATCGTCTAGGTGTGCTGTGGGCGAAATGGTGAAAGCCATGTATATTCGCCTGGTGTCTGAAAAGACGTCTTTTCTCTTCAGTGGCTGGCCAGCGTGTCCTGGACTCTGGTGTGATGGTAAGGGTAGGCCAGATCCTAGCTTGCATGGTGCATAGGCTGGGGCGGCATTACAGTCGTAGCGTCTTCGGAGCTTTCCGGTGTCCGCGGCAAGGGGGGCATCAGAAAATGAGACCTCCGACCCCGACTTTATATAAAACCAAAAAATAACCGCAAAATTCGGATTACTTAAATCCGACAAATGATATTTGAGGGTTTCAGATGACACTAACAACGAATATGATTTCCTTTTTCTTAAAAAAAGTTCTTGACCTGATTTGCTGAAATCCTCATTTTTTGTTTTTTTAATTTTTATTTTTAAACAATCATTTAATAGAATCACCAATATTTTTTCCCTATTCTCCAAAAAGAGATAAATCGATTGGTATATAATAACTAAGAAAAAAGTATACTTTTTGAGCTTCGAGCAAGCTGTTTAATTTTTGTTAATAACCTTCTTTTAAGCCGAAAACATGGAAAACTTATAACCTTCCCACCACAATCAGACGAACGATATGGAAGTGCATAAAGTACAAACAAACAAATATTTATTTTTATATGTCAGATTAAAAAATAACAAATAAAATGCATCAGAGCGATCGAATAATCTTCCATTTCAACCCTCAGTTAGATGAAATTTCGTTCAATTTTCCAAAAGTATTGTAATTTATAAAATGTATGTATCAAATCCAGTGATAAGATTGCACCTGTTGTTTGCCGCATAGATAAGCCCATTCGATCATACTTAAACTGAGTCGATACCATTCGTCGTATTTGAATAACAAGCTTCAGTGTTGAACGCAAAGATGCCAAGGAAATTTAAAGAATTCAGGAAAAGTGTTAGATATTTTTTACACTTCCTGTTTTGGAATGACATGATACTAGCAGCCCACCCCTCTAACTTGAGAAAGGTGAGTTGATTATTATTTACTTTACAATTTATTTTTTATAATAAACTACTACACTTTCACTTTTATCGAACCATGATTAATCTGGTCAGAAAAAATGAAATGGTAACTGAGCTTGTTCTTGGTCACTTTTTAATGTATATACACTAAACTTAGTTTTACCCGTACATGGTCATATCTTACGCAAATGAAGTTAGGAAGGTAAACGTAACCGACCTATTCTAACCAGTGTGGAAGGGTCGAGTTTTCGAGGGACCACCAAGAAAAAAAGTAAACCACAACCTCAACGGGAATAGATTCGGTGCCACTGCATAGTTTCGAAACTGTTGTGGCGATATAGTACAAGAGCCGGGAAGAAAAAAAGACAGTTTTCTCACCCCAATTTTTGAGTACTTTAATGAAAGCTATGTATAATTACTAGTCAAAATTGATGAGTCTGCCAATATAGGTAGTGGGAATAAAAAATTGCGGCTGTTTCAAAACCTTAAAAAAACACTAATTTTTCATTCGGAGCTCTATATTTTAAAAACTACCAACAAAACTAGAAAAGCTAAGAGAACATTATTTAAAGAAGAGTAAATTTGCTGATATATTAGCCCTAAAAGAGCTATTTACGTCCAATAGTTCTCGAGAAATAGCTTTTTAAAAAGCAAAATTTTCTTAAAAATCTACTGGAAGATTAGTAGTTAGTTAATCTATTTTGAGAATTGTATATCTCAGGAACTATGTGACGTACAGATGTCTATTAGCACTCAAATTAAAGCTAGTTTAATGGACTATAAAAAAGTTTCTGACCTTTACCTTCGTAGGAATAGTAGTTTTCATGTTAAATATGTTAAAATAAATTGGTTTATAGTTGTTCGGACAATAAGTTTGATTTATGAAAAACTTCATTCAAATTAAAGCTAGTTAAATTTACTATAAAACAGTTAATTATGTTTATCTTTGTAGAAGTAGTAATTTTTATGATATTTGACAAAATAAACTCACAAAATGTTAATTTCTAGTTGTTCGTATAAAATGTTGGATTTTTGAAAAAATATATCTCTAGATCCATAAGACACACATATGTCAGCTAACACTCAAAATAAAGGAAATTTAAGTTACTATAAAGTAGTTTATGACACATCTTCATAGAGGTAGTAGTTTTTATGATATTCGCATATGAATATGAATTTGGCAAATGAACTATAAATCAATTTTTTTAATCAAATTTCATGTAAAATATTACTCCTACGAAGATAAACATCTTAAGCTACTTTATAGCTCATTAAACTAGCTTTAATTTGAGTGCTAATAGACATCTGTACGTCAAATGGTTTTT